>NW_008679961.1:2208-20848 GCF_000695815.1 Acanthisitta chloris | reverse complement strand
GGTGGGACGCTGGGAGCACTGAATGCAGTGGAGAGGTGTTTGTCACAGCTCCCTACATCTCAGGCAGGACAGTGGAGACTGGTGGTCAAAGAGAAAATTGCAGCCAACGAGACCTCACCTGCCACTGCCGAGTTCTTCAACAAGCAACTTTGGCCTTGCAGCTTTTGCTCCACGTGCACCACAGCCCCACACAAGATTCCTCTTGGCTGAGCCACAGCTAGAGAAACTGCTTAACACTGCACGTTCCTAACAGCAATTTGGGTTGTCTATAGAAGAGATCTTAATAGGGCTGATGCTTTCTCTTGTGGCTGTGGCTCTGGGCTGTGTTTGGTTTACTTGAGTGCAGCCGAAGGTCCAAGTTTCCTCAGACCTGGCAGTTAAAGCTGATATAGTAGAGACCAGCTGGGATTGTCCCACTCTCTGGGACTCTTCTGCATAAAATGCATGTAGGGCTGATACCATCTGCCCTCAAACTCAAGGGAAGAACCAGCTGCAGATGCAGCTGGGAAACACAGCTCAAGGAGCAGCTGTTGATTGATCTCTTACTCTCAGTTTTAATGCACACCTATCACTGGCAAGGTCCTATTTGCCTACTTTTCTTATTATTTACTTAGGCTGGATTTTCTCAGAAACTTCCTCCCACCAAATCATGACCTTTCCTGCCACCACTTCATAGTAATTGACTTTGCTTTGATCTCTCTTATCTTTTTAAAATAAAAATGATCTCTTTATAACCAACTATCATTGAACTCCATGGGTACCATTGAAAGGACAAGGATCATAAATATTAGAATAGTTGACAGCTGAGGTTGTGAGTGGCAGTGGTGAGATGGGAGAGACTCTGAGTAATATCACAGAGATGGCTACATCCTTCTCCCTTTCTCTGGAGAAATTCCATATGAAAAAGTAGGGGTGTAATGATCTGGCTGTCAAAGTCTTATAAAATGATGAAGCTTGTGAAACTTTCAGTTGTGAGATAAGACACTAATGTAAATTGCTCTGAACTTCAAGTAGGGAATAGTGTCTGTTGAGGTGCAGTCTTTCCACACAAGAAAAACCTCGTCAGGTCTTCTGGTCCTTATGCATCCCAAGGTTTGAGCACAATCTGGTCATGCATGAAGATTTTTAGGATTCAGTTCTCAAAATATCAGTCTTGCTATGCATCTTTCAAAAATTCCAATGAGATTCAAGGCCATGAAAATCCTCATTAGCCAGACATCAATATTCTGAGACTAAAGAGAGTAGCTGTTGAAAGAACCATATAGTTGCAAAGCATATTATTATTTATCAAGGTTTACAGAAACATAATGCTTCTCTGATTCTAGCCCTTTTAATTTCTTTGTAAAGTACCTTTTCCTATTTTAATCCGAACAAAGATACTTTTTGTCTCAGATTTAAACTCTAAATTTAGCAGAATAGAAAATAGAGGCTTTTGCTCTGATTTTCATAAAAAATTATCATTTCAATTTCAGAAAAATGTATGACGCAAGTTGAGTTAGCTGTGCTGGGGTATAAATGCATTCTTGTTTTGGTCTTCAATTCACTTTTACATCTGACTCATCTGGGAGGATCTTTTCTTCCTGGGAAAGAGATGGCAGCAAAGCAGTTGGGAAACAAGCAGATTTCTTCAGATCCCACATTCATCTGATTTTGCAGTATGCCATTTCTAAGCTTGTGAGACAGATGGGAAACCCTAGGAGCTTGGAAACTTTGGAGACTGTTGCACTGAGATTAGTGAGATCTTCATGAACTAGTCAATGACTTCATTAATGTCATATCAAATGTTATGTCTCTTTGCATTTCAGGAAACACCATGGGTAAATATGCAATCTCTCAGAGATACAAGAAATCTTATTTTTGAGTAAAGGACAGCAAAGATGACAGGATAATTACATACTCCTGATTTACCCAATGGGGCAGCACTACTGAAATACACAAAAAGCCTAAACAGCTTTATAAAATGTGCTGTCTGAAGATTGTTTTCTCGCTCTAAAGACTGCCAGAAGCCTCTGAAAGTGTGCCATGCTGCAGAACAAAGAGCCAAGCATCATGCACATGTAATTTACAGGTTCACATGCTGGTGATAGAAGATACTGGTGTTAATTTAGCAGAGAGTTGTAGAAGCAGAGAAGGCTGCCAGGGGGTGTGGTAGTTATGCAGGTCAGTTCCTCACTGAAGCTGAACTATTGCCCGACTAGATCAAGTTACATGTGAGCTTGAAATGGAAGTGTCATGACAGACAGAAAGAACAATCCCCTAGTTACTAACTCCCCAATAACAAATCATAGATTTTGTTTTTCTTCCACATGCACTGCTCATAACACACACACTTCCTCAGTTCACTGACAGCAATCTGTTCTCTTCCAGTTTATAAAGCCCTACTCACCCACCAAAATACCTTCATGCAAAGTAACAACACACAAACAAAAAGATATATATCCAAGTTTTCTCAGCAGTTGCTCAGAATCCCTTCCAACACATCGCCAGTTGGCTATAATTTTAAAGTGTACTTAGAGAAGCAAGGATTGCTACTGAAAAAATACTTACAAACTTAATAACTAAGTGCAGTCAAGATTGTTTCCTTGGTGGCGACCGTTTAGGCTGATTGTGAGTTAAGGTTAAAAAAATCAGCTGTGTACTACAAGTATGAGGTCAGTTTTTTTTAGGAATGCCAGCAGAGTATGTTAATAAAGTCAATGCTGAGCAGTACAGCTTGCTTCTGCTTGCTGTTGAGGCTCTTTGTCTAGAGCACAGCTGTCTGTTTGAAGAGCATCTTCTTGTACTCATCAAAATTATAACAGCTTAAAACTGTTACTGCACCTGTTCACTCCTAGTTGTCTGAAGACAGTCTCTGACAATGTTAAAATGAGGTTACACTTCATACCGAGTGAACTGGTTACATCAAACGGACGTACATGCATTAATGGTTTAAATTGTGATGTAAATGAATGGCATAGCAGAAGTAACCCTGGAGAGGTATGGAATGGGGTGCAGACTAAGGAACAAAAATCATCCTCTGTTTCTGAGTTTCAATATTTCCCCATCTTTGTTGCAACAGAACCCAGATCTTGAGATCTTTTGGCACTAAGTGTGCAGTGTTAACTGTCTGGGCAGGATACATTTAGAAAACAAGTGTCAGAAGGTGTTGGGAAAGGAAGTGCGTTTGCTTCTTCCCCTTTCTCTTCCCCTTCTCTGGTTGGCTGGAGATGGGCCCAAAGAAGATAGGATGAGGTGTGTGGGTGGGTTAATTCAGTGTTCTGTACTAATAAACTGTTCCATTGTGTAATTATTTCCAATAGTTTTGTTTAACTTACAGTGTTGCTGAGGAAGAACTTGATTTTTGTGTCCTACTGAATCATGTGGGGTTCCATCTTAATTCCTCTAGACCTGAATTAAAAAGATGGCCTAATTTGTGCCTTTTTAGAAAAGGGCAAGGCACAAGAAACACATGTATTACCAAGAAATTAAAGAGCATCAGGGAACACTTCTGGACCTGGATTTTAATTCTTTTCTTTAACTTTTAAATTATTAGAACAGTTGCTGGCATGGTTTTGGTCCAGACTAAGTAGTTCTGGCCGGAGTTCACAAACCAGTTCTGAGCGGAGTTCAGAAATCATTGCAGGTCCAGGACCATTCCTGGTAAACCATTTCAATGTGACCATCCTGTTTTGGAGCATATTATGGATCCCTAATTTTGACTGATAAGTCCTACTAGTTCATTCAATGACTCATTTTATTAGAATACTACACTACAGTTCCTGGAAAGAAATTTAAACTTGATTTTAATATCAAAAGAGATGGAACATGTTCCACTTTTTAAAGAATTTATTCCTCTTAATCATTTGAGCTTATTTTCTGTTTTGAAGTACATGGTTCCAATTTCCAGTCACTGACTGTCATTTTAGTTTTCTATTCAGTACTTCTTTCTTGAGAAGATACTCCTACACTGTAATCACACCTGATTTTTACAACAGATTGGGGTTTTCAGGTCTCTGTTCATAAGGCATTTTCTATAGCTTTGTAATTAATACTGTTGCTCTCTTATGTGTCAACACGCGTTTTCAACATCCTTTTAAATCATGATAGGTAATGCAGTTATCACAGAATCACAGAATGGTTTGGGTTGGAAAGAACCTTAAAGATCATCTAGTTCCAACCCCCCTGCCATGGGCAGGGATACCTTTCACTAGACCAGGTTGCTCAAAGCCTCATCCAACCTGGCCTGGAACACTTCAAGGGATGGGGCACACACAACTTTTCTGGACAACCTGTACCAGTGCCTCACCACCCTCACAGTCAAGAATGTCTGTCTAATATCTATTCTAACCCTAACCTCTGTTGGTTTAATGCCATTCCGCCTTGCCCTAGCAAAAAGTCCCTCCCCATCTTTCCTGTAGGCCCCTTCACGTACTGGAAAGCTGATATAAAGTTTATGTGTAGTCTTAGTTCTCAACTGACTCCTTTCTACCATTTCTCTCTTCATTATTTTCCAAGCTGTGCCAAATCTCAGCATTGCACTTGGATACTTTGTTCAGCTGTGGTCTCCTGTGGGTTCTCCCAGAGTCACTGCTGTCCAGTCTACAGCTTTCCATGCTGTAGGCAGAGCTTCTGTTTCTCATGAAACTTTATGTTTAGCTACAAGTTGTTTGGAAAGGTCCAGGTCATGCCAGAATGACCTAGACCACTCTGCACAAGTGCCCTGTCCACTCAAATAACTCTAAGCAGGCAAAACTGTGTTGCCCACAAATCTTATGGGAAGTGATATTTACAGCCTTGAAACAATTATTCTATCTTCATTTAATAACAGCCACAACTAGATTAAAGATATCAGACTAACAAGGCCCTGAAAAGGTATCAGTCTCTCAACAATAATTCATTGACCTTTATTTCCTTCTGCTTTAATTTATTTCACTTTTGTTCTACATTGGTTTGTTACCTCTTCAGCCCTTTTCCATTTATTAAACAATTATTTGAATACTGTCCTTTTTGTTATTCATATTGCAATTTTTCTTAAAAAATATACATAGAATCATTAAGGTTGAAAAGGACCTCTAAGATCATCAACCTTCATTCTGCATATATTTAAAGAGCTGCTACAAATCAGATGCTTAGTGATGATATTCAAGCTTCAGCATCATACTCTTTGGGATAGATTTCTATGTGTGTGGATGGTTTCTTAAGACTAGAAAGGCCATAATTAATAAGGGAAGATACTGAGCCAGTTTCACTGTGAACTACAAGGAGACAATGTCAAAATGGAGCTATCTGGCAATGAAAATAGTATTTGAAAATGCAGAGAGTATTGTGGAGAAGCTTTTGCCTTTTACAAAGTATCCATATAATTCAAAAAAGCAACACATTAGAAAGAATAAACCCCCACAATTTAATCTCAATAACAGCTGATTAACCTGACTGGTTTCTGGATGAAAATCTGCTTATAAGTCTGGAGTGAAGTAGAGGTTAAAACTTTTATCCTCATGTGTTCTGAAACAAGAATCACAGAGCAAAGCCCTCCATGAAACGCAAGGTTCGCAAGTTTCCTTAGGCCAAAGACATGCATGTAGTTTGTAGAGTCAAAATAAGAATTAGCACAGCTTTTAAATATGGCTAATCCATGTCTATTTGCTGTTAGCCCAGCTGGTCAATTATTTGCTTCTCAGCCCACTAACCATCTCGAACTTTCTTCTGTTATATTCCTGACCAAGTATGGCATACAACATTGAGTGCTGACTATTTACAAGAGACTTTCCTCTTTACACTTTAGTTGTTAAACAAGCTCTTGAAATATTTGCTTGGAGTAGTAAGTATTTTCAAGACTGTAGTTTCTAGTTTTTGCTGTTCACAGTATTGAATTCTGAAATGAACTTCAAGTGATAACAGGTGTTCAGATTTACTTCTCAGCAGTAAATAACTTAGGATATCTCCTAAGTTACAAAAACTTGCACTGTATAAATGCAAACAAAGCACAGTCTTCCAGTACCATCACATATTTAGGAAACAATTGCTGGTTTTTCTTTATAACTACGAAGAAGTAGCTGGGTTTTTCTTATGCTCAGCCATCTCGGGCTGAGGAACCCTAAAGATGGTGCAAGAAACTACAAAGCTATTTACTAATGCATGGGGCAGCCTCAGGCACATCCTGCAGAGGTGAAGGATGGTTTGTTTATCTACAAGGAATATCCCTGCCAGTCTAATTATTCCAATTTACAGATGGCAATGAGTATGTTATACAACAGTGAGCACCTATGGAAAGGATGACGCTTTTAAGAACAGCGTGATTTTTGGATCCACAGCTCGTTTCAGAATGCTTAGTGAGCTGGAATTACTTTACATCATAAAAATATTTTAATTCCTTGTGGTTTTAATTTTGTTTTCTTTCTGTTATGTTCCTTGAGAATATTAGAATTATCTGAGTTTTGTGCACCTTGCCATATCCAAAAATGAAGATGAATGCTGTATCTGATGAATATTAAAGCAACAAATTTAGACTTTGGGATAGTTTTGGGTTATTTATTTCTTGATACCAGCATGTGTGAGAAACCAAAGGAACAACCTGAACATGCAGTCAGCTCTTAACTGTCTGCTCACCCAACCTGAGCTGAATTAGGCAGAGACAAATCAGAATGGGAGTTGCAGCATTAGGTCATGGTCATACTGTACAGCACAAGCTAGTTTTAACCCTCCAAAAGTCAAATGTAAAACTCTGGGATGCTCTTACCAAGTTGCCCTGCCACTCCTGCCACTGATCAGAAAAATCTTGCTGGATGAAAAATGTGCAAAGCTGTGGTTTGCCAATATGAAGAGGACAAATAATATTGCTTTTCCTTCCCTACCCCAGTATCAAATCTACACTGTAGGGACACATAGAAAAGTTGGCAACCTCAGTGTAAAGAGAAAGCAGTGATCGCTCAGACTAAATATACTCTCTCTCTGCTTAATTTTCTGTTACACTCTATTGTTTTCTTCTGCACTCACAGGATCACAAGAGTCAGAGCATCTTGTGGGGAAAGTCAGGTCATGACAGCACAGTCACTGAATAAGCTCCTCTGAGGCAGCTGAGGAGAATGGTTTTGCCTGCATACATGGGTTTGGGACTGGAGCCCTGAATATTGCTGTGCTTCAGCTACTGTCCCACTACCTCTTCATTCCCCTGGTCCCACAGCCTGGATGTGGAGAAGATGCTACCCATTGGTAGGCACAGTGGAGCAGCAGAGCTGGAACCATCCTTTGTCTTTGTCAAGGCAGGCAACACTTGGCTGCATCTCTCTGTTTACATGGTAGATGTAAACTGAAATCTTCTATGATTTTAATTTAAACTAAAATCATTACATTGCTTGGTTTCAAGAGGTCAGGAAGTTCTCTCTGAATATTTCAGGCCGGGTCCTTAAACTCAGTAGCGACATTTGAAAACCCCACACAGCTAGAATATGTTGTCCTTAGTGGCACTCAGCAGCAATCTATAAGACATTATCTGCAGCCTAGCTAGAGAACATAAATTTAGGTTAGATCAGAAGCCTAAATACTTCCATATAGGGATAACTCAGTCAAGCAGCAGACTTCAATGGAAACTACAAGAGTTCAATAACTACGTAATGGCGATCACCCTCATTGTCAGCCTTGGCTATATATGGGATGGAAAAGGAGACCTTTCATTAACTGTATAGGAGGCTGTCACTACAGCAGATCCATATCACACTCTGTCACGTAGAATGCAATTTGTCAGTTCCTGTGTAGCAAATTACAATGATATCCGTTTAAAAACATGTTTGCAAGCAGTCAGCTGGCAAGTGCATTGTACACTGGCCCATCTGTTACCACAGTAATTGGGTCATCCACTTCAGAAGAAACTGCTTTGCCTGTGTAGTGACAGAAGCAATGACCTCATATAAAGAAAGCCTGCATTGGACCAGGGATTCTAACAGTGGGATAGAGGAAAGAAAGTATTCCTATGAAACCAACTGGAAACTGCAGACCTCCCATTAGGCACGTGTTCACCTGAGGGTCTGGAGCAGGTCTAATTGCACCTCATAAATGATCCTGAAGGAAAACATGGAAAAAGTTATCATTACAGAGGGGTCTGCAACCTAGCAAAAGAGAAGGTTGCCAGGACTAGCTGACTTCTTGTCCAGCACTACAGATCACCGGCTTCAGCACCCTTCTGTTAACACCAGGTACTGCCCATGTGAAAAAATGATGCTGAGAAGGTACTGGAAGGTATTTTAAATTTGTAGGTTGGGATTTTTAATTTGGAGTTTCCTTTTTTAGTACGAGTTAATAACAGAGTTGGTTTCTGATTTAAAGATAATCAGGTTTGTGGTTATATGTATGACAAAGTTCTAACTCCTATTTCACCTGCTCATGACGGGAGAGTCAGCCTTTCCTCTACATTATTCACTTCTCACTTTTCCGTCTGTCCCTCAGGACAATTTTCCATTAAAATAACTTTGATAGGATTATAACTCATTCAACTCCCAGCAATTTTAAAAGCTAGAGAATCTGACTTTCTTAGACTCTAGTCTGAACAAGAAATAATTTTTACAAAAAGCTTATTTTACTTCATCAAGTGGATTTTTCCCCACTATCTTTACCCGCTGAACCTTTTATATTTTATGAGAAAAACTCTATTACTATGTGTGTGAATGAGTTTCTGAGAATTATGGTGTCCATGATGTGTTAGCCACCTCTGCAGTACAAAGTCAGGTAAAAGGTTTTTGTAGTGAAACTCATCAGCTTCTTGACAATTCAGATAGATGGAAAATATGCAAAGTAAACTAAGAAACTAAGCAAAACTTTGCTTCAAATGTAATCTTATAGCTATAATTTTTGGTGCTCAATCTCTACATACAATACATACTCTCCAAGTGAAGTCCAAAACTGATATAGTGGAAAGAAAGTTAAAGTAGGAAGACAAAAGGAAAGTTGAAACTTCCTAAAATGAAGCTACTTCAGAATTTGTGACCATCAGTGTCACTTCTGTGAAGTGACCAGTGAATCTCTACTGCCAGCAATGTGTGAGTGAAACTTTCAGCTACATTAGTCATTTCCATTGCTTCTTTCACACTGGACTTTTAAATTCTCCAAAGTATTTAACAGAGTCATTGCTTGAACAAGACAACAGTTGCTGAAACTCAGTAATGTTTGACTGAATCTAGCAGACCACACCACAGCCCATCAATCCATTTCTTAGATGAGGCTGCAAAATATTCAGTGGAAAGCATTCAGCAAAAACAAGCTCATTACACTTCTGCCAGCTCGAGCAAAAGGCTTGTTGCTAGTGGTAAGGGAGCTGACTTTTGAAAGAGGAGCTAAATAGTAGGACTGAGGCAGACAGGGAAATATTCAAACATCTTTTCAATAGGTGCTATATGTTATCCATATAACATCAAGCCCCATTATATTGTTATCCATATGACATCATATAACATAGTTCAAATGATCTTTGTGTCCTCTCCTGTTGCACTGTTCCAATGGCCCTTAGAGGCCCAGTTTTCTGTGCATCATCTTAGTTTTGTGGGAAATGCATACTGTGCTATGAGATTGGTCTAGTTGGGCCACTAATAAAGCTAAACACTTATTTGGATGCCCAGCTTTATAGTAGGGCAGATGATTACTTTTTATTTTCCTGCACTGCTAAGAAACCTGGAATTTGTTCACATATGGTCACTTCATACTGTAGGCATGACGATCTCTCTGAGCAACTGCTAAAGCAGACAATGGTCAGCTTCATTTAAATTATTTTCCTTAAACAGGTCTCTTGTTTCCTACAGAAGCAGCCTGACACTTATGGGACAGCCAGAAGGTGTGCCAATATCCATGGTAAATTTATAAAATATCCACTGACAGATGCGACTGACAGGAGACTTTAAATGTGAAAACTTCAGTTTCTCTTCCACAATGTTTCTTTGATGATCCTGGCTGGAGGCAGTGACAGAGACTGACCCACCCAGGAGGGTCTGTGAGTGGCTGCCTTTAAAACAAACATCATCAATGTTTTACAGATCGGTCAGCAGGGGTCCTGTCTTTGCCAGTGATGAAAATACACCTAAAGGTCTCATTGTTAATTGGGTCATGTTCTTTCTGGTAGCGTTTTCTGGATGTTGAATCCAATCCTTAACCTCGTGCATATAAATATTGCACTCATAATAATAATCACAGCAGTAATACGTTTATTATGTTTATTATCACTCTGCCAAGCAGCTGCATTCATGGAAGAAGACCCTATTTTGCTGGATGTTACACAAGCCTGGAATAAAGAAGGTGGCCCCGGCTGAAGGGGCTAATGATCTAAGTAGGAGGCAGGATTCAAAGCTGGATATAGACCAGCTGGCATAGAAGGCCAAGGAAACAATAAGACAGCACTAATCAGTGAATATGCTGTGATCGCAGCATAACAACCCTCTGTTGACAAGCTTTCAGTAGAAAAGCATTTCCCCCTCCCCCTTGAAACAATAAGGAAAAAAAAGTTTTAAGAAGTAATTAAAAAGAGGATAGTATATTAATCTTGCATGTTTATTGGGGTCAGCTCCTAATTGTAAAACAGCAAGTTCAGAAGAAAACCCAAGAGCGCTCGTTTGAAAATCTGACATAAGGGTTAACGCTTGTCTTAGGGTGAGTGAATAGACAATGGAAGCCTAGAAAAGGAAGAGTGACACAAGATGGAGCAAAACAGAACATGCAAAAATAAGAGTGACATGTTCAAAGAGGTTAATTTGGGAAATACACTTTGCAGTAGCATTCTCACTGGACAAGGGTAAATGTGCCAATGCTGCAGGAAAAAAATGTTTCAGTAATCACAACAAGAGACAGTGAGAGGCTGGATGAGATTTTAGCTGAGCATGTGCTAACAGCTATTCACTCAAACAGAGTAGTGAACTACCAATTCAAAACAGAAAAAGGCAATTTCATGAAAGAAAAGGAGAAAACCTTTACAATCCAGAATTTCTTGTAGTTGCATAATTAATACGTTTGTCATCTCAAATAACACTTATCAGTGTCAAACCATACTTATCCCTAATTTTTTTCTATTGGACATTATTTGATAAAGTTATGACTGTCCACAACTAGAACAGTAGTGCACACAATTAGACCTCTTGAACAGTGTACTGAGGAACAAAGTGTTCAGTTAGCACTAGTGTTACTAGATATCTTATTCAGGCTATACATGTTGTCAGGCAGTGGATTTATCTAACAGTGTTATTTGATAGCATTAGTGGACAAAAAACTTTGTAGATCTTGGCTGTCTAAATCCATGCACCAGTACTGAATGATTCCTGCAATGTAATTGAATCTTTTCCATGAGACTTTTAACTACAGTTGAAAGGGCTTGTTTGCTTATATCATATTCATTTTTCTTGATATAAAGTTGTTGTATTACACTTACAGATTTAAACCCACAAATTTATCCTTCTGTTAACTGTAAGTCTCAACAGTTTCAACATCTTTTTTTTTCTGCATCTATAGAATTTACTACAAAAAGGATTTTTAGGGAAAAAAAAGTTATATAAGGAATTGAAACTATTTATCTGACTTTCTGGGAAAGTCAAAATTATTTTTCCCTGTGCTGTACAGTTTTCCCTCTAGATGGTAGCAGAGAACAAACTCTAAGGGACTTGCCCTGTAAAGACTGGGATGATACTAAATAAAAACAATGCTGCCGGTGAATTACAATTTAAAGTAGCTGAAAAGTCACTATATATTAAATTATCTTCGTGTTCTGTTTTTGTTTGACATAGGTAAGAAGAGTTATGCTGGATACAACGATGGTTCTTAGTAAACCTAAAACTGGAATTTTGAAGGAATGTTATTAGCAAAAATCTTAATGCGCTATGATTTGCCTTTACATGACTGTTAGGAAAAACCTTTCTTAAGAATACAAATATCATAATTTTAATACTAGTAGACATCTTCTGTTTTCTTTATAAACCCTTCTCTTTATTTCCTTAAATGTAGTTGAACTTAAATCTCCACATGTCCAACAGTTACTGTCTGGAACCTGAAGTATTTCCATGAACATTTACTTTTTTTCTCAAAAGTAATTCTTATTAAACTTCAATTTTTGCAATTTCTCATTTTGTACGTCTCAAAATGGCTTTCAAGCTTTTCAGTTTCAAGCTGTATTACCTACATCTCAAAATGTTCCTGAATGAATAGTAGAATAGCTTACAAAACGATCTGATATAAACCATTTTCTTTTCAATTCACTAGTAAACGGGAAAAAGAATCCTTCTATAGTTATCTGTGCCTGCTTTGTGACCACTGGCTTTATTAAAGTCAAGAGATCCCTCTGGGCAGCAGGAAAACAAACTAGGCTGCAAAATTATCTCAGGTCTAAGCACAGAAGGCCTCATGTTGGTAGAATGAATTATAAGCAATGAAGTATATGTAAACCTCTATTCATTGTTTTCTATTGTCTTTAATTTTGCATCAACAGATCCTGATTCTAATTCACTATTGTTTGAAAGCAATTAAATTCATTATCCCATGATCTTTGAAGATTACTTCAGAAGGTAACATTCCCTTTCAGTAAAGATGAGTGGGGTTTTCAATTTTAGTGCAGTGGGTGCCAGTCTCGTAGGTAACAACTGACAGGACAAGAGGAAATGGCTCGAGTTGCAACAGAGGAGGTTAAGGTTAGAGATTAGGAAATATTTTTCACAGAAAAGGTTGTACAGCACTGGAACAGACTGCCCAGGGAAGTGGTGGAGTTATTATGACCCCTGGAAGTGTTAAAAAAAAGCATGGATATGGCACTTGAGGACATGGTTTAGTGGTGAGCGTGGTGGTGGCGCTGTGTTGACTGTGGTCTTTTCCAGCCTTTGTGATTCTATAATTCCAGGATTCTATGGTGAAAGCCATCAATGCTGTGATTTTACAGCCATGCAGATGTATGTATATAACCTATGGAAAAATACCTAACCACTTTTTCACTTTCTCTCACAGTTGTGCAGCCTTGTTTCTGGCAATATTGTGTATCTTCTAGACCTGCATCCACAGGCCACTGTAGTCCCTCTGTCTTGTGTTTCTAATTTCAAAAGGAATCAGGATTTGAAAACAAAACTATTTCCTCTCATTCTGAAGCAAAATGAACACAGGATTTGTTTCTAGCTCATCTCTGGTGAGTTTGGTTCATTATTTCTTAAATTTGGAATCAAATTCCTGAGTCACATCCCCCCACCACGCACCTTCCAACACCTGTGCAAAGACAAAAGAGACTTTTTAGTAGCAGGCTAACATTTCTGTTGATGAGGTCATTCTAGCTGCCTTACAATATGCTATGCTATGTTCAGGTGCTGCACTGTCACCTTCATTCCTCTGTTTCCTAACTACTAAAATACTGTCTTTGTGACTTCTCCACATTGTACAGTGAATTGTCTTCTACTGTTTAAATCATAAACCAAAACCTTTCACTGAAAAGTAACACTAACTATATGGAACCATATCAGTCATAGAATTAGAGTGGCACTCCCTTCCGTATGTGAACTGGTAGAAACTGTAAGGCAAATGATGAATCATAGGACCACAGAATGGTTTGGAAGGGACTTTGAAGATCATCTAGTTCCAACCCCACTGTCATGGGCAGGGACACCTTCCATTAGACCAGGTTGCTCGGAACCACATCCAGCCTGGCCCTGAACACTTCCAAAGATGGGACATTGGGGTATCTACAAATTCTCTGGGCAACCTGTTCCTGTGCCTCCACACTGTTCACAGTAAATAATTTCTTCCCAATATCTCATTTAAACCAACCATCTTTCATTTTACAGCCATTCCCCCTTGTCCTATCACTCCATGTGCTTGTAAAAAAATCCCTCTCCACATCTCTTGTAGGCTCCCTTCAGGTACTGGAAGGCTGCTATAAGGTCTCCCTGGAGCCTTCTCTTTTCCAGGCTGAACAATCCAAATTCTTTCAGCCTTTGCTCATAGGAGAGGTGCTCCACCCCTCTAATCACCTTCCTGGCTCTTCTCTGGACTCACTCCAACAAGCCGGTGTCCTTCTTGTGCTGGGGACTCCAGAGCTAGATGCCGTACTCCAGGTAGAGTCTCACAAGAGTGGAGTAAAGGGATAGAATCACCTTCCTTAACCTGCTGGTCACACTTCTTTTTGATGCAGCCCAGGCACTGCTGGCTCATGTCCAGCCTCTCATCCACCAGCACACCCAAGTCCTTCTCGGCAGAGCTGTTCTTGATCTGTTCATCCCCCAGCCTGTATTGATAATAGGAGTTGTCTCAACCTGGGTACAGGGCATTGCACTTGGGCTTGTTACACCTCATGAGATTCCCATGGGTTCACTCCTTGAGCTTGCCCGGGTCCCTCTGGAAGGCATCCCATTCTTCAGGACTGTCAACTGTGCCACTCAGCTTGGTGTCATCAGCAAATTTGCTGAGAGGGCACTCAAGTGCCTTAAAGACCTGGATGGTGGTTTTTTGCACATCTGGAAGCCTGGAACAAAGCAGGATGACTTTCCTGGGAATTACCAGTGTTGAGGCTCTAACTTGGGTGTTCAGGAGAGGAACAGCCTCAAACATTTTCATATTTTATTTTGGAGTATGGAGAAAGTAAATGACTTCAAAAATTATTCTACAGAGGGAGCTCGGATTAGGAGCTTGACTTCACCTGCTGCACATGTGTATCAGTGCTGGTACAATGGCTGGGTCCAGTATAAGAAAACGAATGTCCAGTCACACTTTTTCTTACAGAGGAGAGATCTGACAGTGGCTTTTCATTGAAATTCATTGACACTAATCAGAGGGTTCACAGAATAAATAGTAGGCATAAAATTTATGCCTTTGAAAATCTATTAACCATAATCATGAAAATACATGTTCTTGATACATAGAAGTGTGAATCATCTCATAGAGAATTGGTTTCCTTCTAGTTTATTCCAAAGAAGAGATTTTTGAAACCGTTTTAGGATTAAAGAGAAGAAGCTCTCAAATAATAAACTGTGCATTTTATAATAAATTTTGGTCCCACTGATGACAAGGGAAAAGTAAAATTGAATTAGAGATCAATTAATAAAATCACAAATATTAGAGCTAAGTATCACCACAGGTGTAGGTGACTGAAAGAAAAATACGAACATTTAAAGACCTTCCTAGTAACCACAGAGGCTGATGGAACTCTGCCTTCTGTTTCAAATACCCCCTTGTTTAAATCAGATGTTCCCTGCACTGTAGTTAATACTAAAGACCTTTCAATGTTTTGGTATCACGTGTTGTAGGAAAGACTTGTACTTTCTTTCCTGAATTTTCCAAATCCCATCCACTTCCCTATGGCCCACTTAGCTCCCAGTTGTTTTTAGGCTGCTATTTCCACTTTACTTTAGGGTTTCAAGAATTCTGAGCTTGGTTCAGCAAAGCACCAAAGTGTACACATAGCATAAGAAGGTATGTCACTCTTTTTATGAGGTTATTACTAGATCTAGGTGTATTTTTTTGCATAATTATAGCAAATTTCAGCTATAACCAATAAGATTTTCCCCATCACTAACAACAGTTAGATTATTAATATGCACATGATTTATGTGTCCAGTATGTGGGAGCACAGAGCAAATGCATTCAGTTACAGAGTTCACACACATCTGTAAGTTAATGCACACAAATATGCACATGCACAATAGTTTGAAGATAGCAAGTGGCTTCTTTGTCTACTGTGATGTCCACAGCACTTCTCTTGATTAAAACTTAGACTGAAGGCTGTCAGACACCCAAAATGGAACATCCTTGAGTGCATCCCATTCAATCATTCTGATTGGGACTACCTAATAAATACACCCTTCCTTGGGAAACTTCATTTTGCAATTACATTTATTATCTAATGGTTGGTTTAATGTACCTATGGGGTAATCAATCAAAATACCCAAGCAACTATCCTTATTTTCACATAATCAGAATATTTAAACTTACTCTTTTATCCTTCTGCACGTGGGTTTAATTTGCTTTACTTCAGATGAGACTGAGCAGGGATTATATTTTCCTTATTTTCATCCATTTGTTTCCATACACTAACTTTATTTTGGCTCTGATATGTCAAAGCACCAAAGCATTAGATAACATCTAATAACAACTGCAGTCCTATGGGATTTAAGCAAATGCTTTATTGCTTTGCTGACATTAGGAATTTCAGCAGGGAGATATATAGGAGTTTGGTAATTTTCTCAAGAATTGCCAGTGAACAGATAAAACTCATGTTATTTGCTGAGTATCATTTGAACAGTACAGACATACCAATAACCCAGACCTAACCTGAATGATGACATTCAAAACCTTTGGCTAGTTTAACTGTGCTGTTAGTCTTGGATTTATAACTATGTAACAGATAAATTGGCAGCATAATTTCTTTAACAGTTGCAATATGAAAACTACAAAATCTGTTTGGGCTTTAAAACAGTTTTAGTTATGGCAGAATCCTAATTAGCTGCAAAACCACCAGGTTTATAAAGTTAGTCAACTGGGCATAGACTTAACATCAAGCAGGCCTTGATATGAAACAAAACACAGGAGTATCTGTATGCTAGTTCTCTAACAGGAAATTATTTTAAAAAATAAAACCAAAACAAGAAAACAAGTCTTAAAAAATCCACAGAACTGTTGCATACAAGCTTAATAACATTAGTGAGGAGGTGTCCCTGCCCATGGGAGGGAGGGCTGGGACTAGATGATCTGTAAGGTCCATTCCAACCCTTAAATTCTATGATTCTATGATATAAGCTTAACAAAACAATGTATTTCTCAAGTTAAACTGACTTAAGCCATCACACACAGGAGATCCAGACAAAAACTATTAGCAAGATCACCTGTATGTTTCTTGTTTAATTTCCACTTTAATATCAGAGTTATTTGTTAGGCATAAACTAGTTTCCCTAAATAAAAGCACTTGATACAAAATTTATGTTATCAGTGTTGAAAGGTTCCATGATAAAATGGTTATATCTTTATTTCCAAAAAGCCTGATTTGCTCTTCTGAAGAAATATATCTTGTCTTTCTTACAAGAAAACAGAGAGGGAAACATTTTAAAAGCTGAGTAACACTCATAGGGACCTCATGTTCCCATGAAAGAAAATGGCAATATCAGACTGTACTAGAAATTAGTTTAAGCTTTGAATTACTCTTATTGATATCTGTAAGCCTTTTAAGCATGGAAGACACATGGGTAACTGTGATATAATGGGGAAACTATATCCATTGTACAGAAGTTACACATCACAAAACTATTAGAGTTCTCTAAACACTAAGAATGATGCTGGCAAGAAAGTATATTTCTATTTCCAGAAAGGTAAAACTCCATACCCAAAGAAATCTAATAATCATAGAACCGTAGCAAATACTCCCTCCTGGATTACTAGCTGTTTAAAAGGAAATAAAGGATGAAAATAAATGTCAAATTGGAAATTAATACAAAGAAATCTGTTCTGTTGAACACATTAAGCTTTTGGAAAGGGAGATGAGAAGACCAAGTTAGCAAGAATATGAAATAATTCAGCATAATCAGAGTTCATTATAGTGTTGCAACAGATTTCACGATGTTGTATGTAGTGCAATTTAAAGATTGTTAATATTTAATATTGATAAATGTAAGCAGGAAAAAGCAAATCTTGATTATATATACACATTAGGCTCCAAATTACCTACTACCTCTGAGAAAACAGACTTTGAAGTCACTGGGGACAATGTTAGGAATTCTTGGTAAAGAAATGCAGAAAAACACATTGTGTTCCCACAAAACTATAGTCTCTTCCTTTCAAAAAATAGAAACAGAAAAGGGCGACAAGGAAGAACAAAGATACCAATAACTTCCATATAATGAGAGATTAACTAGACTCCTCAGTGAGGACAAGAGGCAACTCAGGGTATATAAAGTTATGAATAGCATGGGGGCAGTGATTAAGCAATGATTACTCACTTATTTCTCACAGCACAAGAACAAGAGAGCACTCAATGAAATTACAAGGCAGCTGCTTTAAAACAAACCAAAGGAAGTACTTTTTCATACAGTACATAATTAAACAGCAGAACCCATGGGATATTGTGGTCATCAAAAACCTAAATTAATTCAAAAAACGTTAGAAATGCAAGACAGGCCTATCAGAGGCTACTAAACATGGTATTCCAGACAAAATTTCCATCTTGGAGGTCCTGATGGCTAGAAGCTGGTAGAGTACAAAGTAAAAAGATTGCTCTGTGTTGGTCACATTTCTTGTATACCTTGTCTAAGCATCCACAGTTGTCACTGTCAGAGACAAGAGACCCAAATAACGTGGCCATAACCTGACAGGTTATGGCTACTTTTACACCTTGTAAGTGGTCCTGCCAGTGCAAATTAGTTTATAAATCAAATGTGGTGTGGCACAAACATGCTCCATATGGGTCTATTCAAGCACAATAGGGAGTAGGAGAGCTTTCTAGTCCAAGTACAGTGTACCAAGAGTGTACTTTTATTGAGTCAATTTGGAGTGTGCTCTCAATTGAATTTAGCTATCAAATGCCCCTGGCTCCATGCCAGTTCAAGTGTCTCTTACAGCAGGGCTTCCCTTTTCCAGGGGCAGACCCTACATAACACACTACACTGCTGGCTCCATACATCTGTGCTACCCTGTAACCAAGCCAGTAAAATCCCAGAAGGAGGTGCACCAAAGGTGC
>NW_008679961.1:0-2184 GCF_000695815.1 Acanthisitta chloris | reverse complement strand
CAACTCAGGTTTGGAGGTGGAATCCACCTTCTTTTAGGATTGTACAAGCCTTCTGTAACTATAAGCTGTAGACTTGACAGTATTTAAACTGACAGCTTGTTTTTTTTCAAAGCTACTAGCTGAAGAATAAAAGGAGCAGTGACATTCAGATATAGTAGTTTTCAACAGTAATAATTTTTCTAATAATATTTCCAGTTTTCTTGCCTCCCCTGTTGCCACTCAGCTTCTCCTGTCTCTCTCCTCAGTGCTTTCATCTTAGTACCATCTTGTCTTTCTTCTCAAACTTCTGTCCCACACACTTCTTGCTGACACACTTCCCTCACCAACACTTTCCTTCTCATCATAGCTCCCATTGCTTCTCTTCCTTTGGATGTGTAGCCAACTTTGCTTTAGTTCCCTTCACTGAGGTTCTTTTGCAAACCCACTTCAGAATTGCCATCTTCCCCCTTCTTGTGCTCTTGTGCTTGGCTTTCTCCATCTGTCTTTTTCTCCTTCCAGCTGTTTTCCGGAGCAGCTGTTTCCACCACCGCACAAAGTCCAGATGGCTGAGTAGTGAATACAGAGAGACAGGCATGTTCTTCTCAGTTCCTGTGCCTGGAGCAATGTGATATCCCAGTCTGCTCCTGTAGTGGCAGAAATAGATGGAGTCCAGGAAATGTGAAGGGCAGAAGAATGCTTATGGTCTTCAGAAATGTTATATGCTGACCCACTGAGTCTCCACATGGATTATGTGTGGCTTTTCCCCCAGAACTCTGGCAGTTGGTGACTCTTGAGTAGTTTCACAAAGACAATGAAAGGCATTTCCTTGATTCCAGGAAAACTACCATATCTAAAATTGAAGTCACCATCCCAGAGGTACTAGATTTCCACAGTGAAAAAAAGCTTTGAGAATATCTGTAGTGTATGTAATAAATCACTTTTATTCTCTTCCCAAAAGCAGGTCAATGTTAAAGCCAAAGCTTGACAAGCAGCCTGCTTGTGGCAGACACAGCCCATGGAAAGTTCCATCCAGATAGTTTCAGGCTGGCAAATTTTAGACCACTGGAAAGAGCGACTTATAACGGAAATCATTAAGAACTCTAATGCGTGGCTATCCAGTTCTTCCAAACCGCTTACTTTCCCTGAGGTATGTGTGTGTGTGCGTGTGTGTGCATGTATGTATGTATTTTTTCATGCATTTAAACTGGCAGCACTGAAACGATGCTATTAAGATAATTTTGTTTCAGTATATCTCCTTCCCTACTGAACAGTTTTTGCCTGGGTTTTCCAGCACAGCACAGTGTAAGCAGGGCCCTTTGAACATGGCACAACACTGTTTGAAGCCACTACTACAGTTTCAGCTACCACAGTTGGCAATTACTTGAAGAAGAGAAAATGACAGGCCTATTAAAAAGCCTGTAACTGAGCCTGCAAGGGCCCTCTGGGGTATTTCAGGTTCCAAGCACGCCAGCAGCGAGAACTGAACAGAAAGCTTTGCAATGTTGCCTGAGCTCTCCTTGCAACACAACACTACATTGTCTGGGGCAAGCGTAAGAACACACCTTCAGCAGATAAGATGATCTTGGCAGAAGTACCTTTTTAATGGTCAAACTTCACTTACAAGATAAACATATAAAACTCGTTTTTCCATTTTTTCCCCTCTGAAGGAAAAGTCACTATTTCCCTAAATGACACGCATCGTTTTCTGCAGCAGTGCGAACCACCATGTGGATGCTCAGTAATTCTCTGTTAAAAAAGTTAGCGCTTCTAAGAGGAATTGATAACATGGGATAAAATGTATATAATCATTCAGTGATTATGTGTTTTCTACGCTAACAGAATGGCTGAAAAAAAAAAATCTAAACTCTATCTGTGTTAAAAAGCAAATAAATAAGTAAAAAGTTCTTCCTAGGACTGTTTTGGCTGTGACATCCCAGTTCTCCTGGTGGTGGATTCACCATCCCCGGAGGTTTTCAAGATGAGACTGCATGTGGCACTTAGTGCCATGGGCTAGTAACCACGGTAGGGTTGGACTCGATGATCTTTGCGGTCTCTTCCAACCTGGTTGATTCTATGATAATACACATTGGATTGAATTCTGTCAGGGGGGCACTTGTGAATCGGAGGGATGACTTTGCGCCGAGACACTGCCGGCGGCTGCCGGGGCGCACGCTGCGACCCGAGCCCGTGCGGACCGCGGGACCC
>NW_008679960.1:6100-9652 GCF_000695815.1 Acanthisitta chloris | reverse complement strand
GGGGCGGGCGGGAAGGGGCGAACGAGGGAAGAGGAAGGATGAAATCCTTTTTTCCTTTTTTTTCTGTGCCCCTTCGGAGTCTGCCGAATGTCGCTCTGCTGCGTACTCGGACGCGGCTTTATCGCGTTTCTCTTTCTCTTTTTTGAGTTTAAAAAATGAGGTCAGCCCCAGCGCCTGGTGTTGGCTGCGGCGCCAGGGACACACACCTCTGCCTGGGAGCAGTGACAAAGGCTTCCAGCGGGATTTCAAAGTTCTGCGCTTAGCCTGTAACGTGCTCACCGAAAACCTGAGTGTTGGCTGCTGGTCAGAGTCAGGAAGAAGAGCAGAACAGAACGGGCCAGGCTAGAGCAGCTGCTTCAGTTGGAAGGGACCTACAAGGACAATCTAACTGCCTGACCATTTCAGGGCTGACCAAAAGTTAAAGCAGGTCATTAATGGCATTGTCCAAATTCCTCTTGGACACTGATGCACTTGGGGCAACAACCACCTCTCTAGGAAGCCTGTCCCGGTGTTTGACTACTAAAGAAAATGATTCCTCTTTGAACAGCCATGCAAAGACTCTGATTTTTTGGAGTGGCTTTGTGCTTCAACATTCAGCCTGAGCACTTTGTGCAGTTTCTTTAAAACCATGTATCACATCAGTAAAAGAGAGAAGGAATAATAAAGACTTTTTAAGCATCTTTTACATTAAATTGACTTTTATAAGGTTTGCTCTGGTAAACTTTGGAAATAATGGTTCAAGCTATGAGATGACAAAAACATTACCTTCCCAAGAAACATTTTGTCAAAGGTGCTTACACGACTTGGGAAAAAAAAATCTACTCTGTGAAAATGCAGATTTTGTTCCTTTTGAACAGAACTTCAGTCATTTTGAAAGACGTGCATGGGACTTGGTAAAGGCAACATATGGTATTTAACTACCAAGTCACATTGTTGAAATGCAGGTAACACCTGAGTAAAATGTAAGACTTGCTCACCTTGCCTCAGATCTATGAAACTTTACAGTTTGTATTGCTAGAGACATCTGATGCCAAGGGGACCAGCTGCAATTCTCAGCTTTTTTTTTTGGTGTGTGTGTGCTGTCTCACTTATGCTTACTATCCTCATCTTAACTTGGATTTTTAAAGTCCTTAGTCATGAATACAAAAGAAGAGCTCACATGAGGCTTTCCTTTTGTTGAACATACACTGGGCATTACAAGATAGTATCAAGGAAAGAATAAAATAACATAAAAAAGGAGAAATAGGATCCCAAAGAGGGGGAAAGAAAGGGAAGAAAAGAGAAACAGTGGTAGCAAAAGAAGAGTCCAAAGACCAAAGGTGTACAGCGTCTGATGACAGAAGAGGAAATGCAATTTTCTCAATCCTCTTGCAATTCTTAACCGCCCAACTTCTGTGGAGAAGTAATATTTTAAAAATCTCAGTAATAAAAGCACTGTTTTCTAGTTTTGAGGATACAAAGAAAATGGTGAAAATGAAAGAGTAGTCCCAAAAGTCAAAATATGCCTATGCTACATACTGCTCTGCAGTGCAGAGATGGAAAAATCCAGGCAGTCTGGACAGTTACCCTGCAGCTGTACGGGAGACAAGCTGGGCCAATCTGTACCTGCATTAGCATCCCCACCCACCCTGAATTCTGCTGTGTGGACCATAAAGCAAGTGAAAAATTTTCACAGTGTTATGTCTTAAAGAAGTCTCTGTAATTCACAGCTGACTCAGGACTGAAAATTGTCTACCTCATGAACTAAGGGCATAAAGAGCATTAGGCATGTTCTCCTTTCTGATGACATATATACTTAAAGAACACCTCACTGTAGCCTACAAGAGAATCTTCACAATAGTCTAATCCATACCCATTACTGTTGTCCTCATTTTACAGGAGGCAAGAGATGATAAATATATAACTTGCAAGCATTGCAAAGTTCAATGTCAACATCAGAATTTAAGAGTTCTTGTCTCTGAGGACTCTGCTCACATCTCTGAACTCTGTTTACACCAGAAAGAGAAGGTTCTTTTCTTTTTTTTAAAAATGGAATAAAGTATCTCAACGTATCATAGAAACCCCCCCGAATCTTTTAAATAGAATTTGGCATTCCAGCCAAACATTTTATAAGATGTACACTTCAACAAGTTCTGCAACAGTAAAGTTTCTATGGTCAAACACTTTCTGGTAATTCCAGGAAGAAAACAGAATCTGAATAGAAAATCTGAACTTATCAATAAGAAAATAAACACTTTGACCCAGTTCCTCATTTTCTGGGGAAAAAAATACAACCATGTGCTGGTTTTGGCTGGGTAGTACTAACTTTCTTCACAGTGGCTAGTATGGGGCTATGTTTTGTGTTTGTGCTGAACACAGGGTTGATAATGTAGATGCTCTTGTTTTTGCAGAGCAGTGTTTACACAGAGCCAAGGCTGTTTCTGCTTCCCATGCTGCCACACTGGCAAGGAATTTGGGGGTGCATGGGAGATTGGGAGGAGACACAGTCAGGACAGGTGACCCAAACTGACCAAAGGGATATTCCATAGCATATGACATCATGCTCAGTATATAAAGTGGAAGGAAGAAGGCGGAAGGGGAGGACATCTGGAGTGATGGTGTTTGTCTTCCCAAGGAGCCGTTACATGCTGTAGTGCCCTACTCTGCTGGAGATGGCTGAACACCTCCAGCCCATGGAAAGCAGTGAATTAATTTCTTGCTTTGCTTTGCTTGTGTGTGTGGCTTTTGCTTTCCTTATTAAACTGTCTATATCTCAACTGACAAGTTTTCTTGCAGTTACTCTTCCAATTCTGTCCCCCATGGCGCTGGTGGGGGAGTGAGTGAGCAACTGCATGGGGCTTGGCTGCTGGCTGATGTTAAACCATGACAAACCATTACAAAAAAAAAACCCCATTTAAAGTATTTTATTTTCATGCAGACAGAAGATAAATATAAATTTGAAACTTTGACTGTTGTGAAGTGGAATTGAAGTGGAATTTTGCCAGCTCTTTTACTTTCTTGAAATCATGTAGCAGAAAGTTTGGCTAACCCTTGATATATGTACGTATTAGATTGGACACTCAGTGTTTGAAATACAGTGTATGAAATTGCTCACAGCACATTAAGAATGCTCAGCAATGTGCAATTTTAGGGTTGCACTTTATGCTGTAAGACACATGGTGCTCATAGCAATCTTAGTCTCTCACTAAGCAGGCATTACTTTAGTTTTCTAGTTGAGCATACACCTAAATGACTTTTTACTTTTTTTTAAAGAGGGCCATAAATTCTCATCAAAATCAGGAGTCTCAAATCAGCTGTTACTTGAAGACTGTCTGCTTCTTCTCAAAGTCCTTTATCATCCTTACATCAATATCCTTTATAGTAAAGTAGATATAAAACCTAGGAGCACAATTAAAGGGCATTGCAAACAATTTGCACATTGAATGTAGTGTGGGTTTTTTTAAACAAAATTTTGTTTTCTTGTGGGGTTTTTGTGTGACAGTTTTTAATTTCCTTAGTTTGTTTTCAAAGATGACTGCTTTGCATCCATTTTCCTCAATAAAAATTTGTGGT
>NW_008679960.1:0-6087 GCF_000695815.1 Acanthisitta chloris | reverse complement strand
TCTTTCCCTTCCTCCACAGGGGATTGATCCACCTGTCCCTTAAAAGGGAGAAAACCCAACTTTGAGGAGTGCCTGTCAAATAAGAAAGTTCCACAGTGATGTGACTCTGCGTGTATGTGAGAGAGAAATCAAATAAAATCCAGAGCTGAAAAAATAATTCACTGTATGTAGCATAGAAGTCCTAAGCTAGCTCACATAATGCTTTCAGGAATCAGAAAAATGACACTGTCAAAACACAACATTAGTTTTCAGAAGCCTCCAGGCAAAATTTTATTTATTTAAAGTTAGCTCCTATTTTAATAACAAAAAAGTGGCAGCATATTCTACATCAAAGAAAAAACTTTTCCTAATGTTTCTATTCCTCTTGTGAAGTACTGGAGCTGAAGTAGTGGAGCTGTCTTTTGCTAAATAATTACGTGAGTGGCAGGATCTCAACCTGAGAAAGCTTTTTGTCTGCACTGGGGACTGTATCATAAAGAGAATCATATTTGGCTTGCCTAATCTGAGCAGCAATATGAGATACTCATACCTTTAGTATTTAAATAGTTAGTTTTAAACAAGACGCATAACAATGAAGGGTGAGTCCTGAATCAACATCTTGATACACTAGCACCTTGATTGAGGAGGAGGTGTGCAAATAAGAAACACATTCATGGGCTATAGCTCTCCAGTCCTATTAGCCACATTCCTTGTGTAGGGCCCAGGAGAAATGTCCCCTAACAGGAAGATGGCACACAGCTGGAGACTCCTCTTGCATATTACCCTCATTTCAGGCACCCTTACCTTCAGACACCAGACCAAAGTACGCTGTTAAAGGAGTCAAAGCATTTACCATTTTATACCTTCTTGAAGGGATGAGAGATGTGTTTTAAATTCACTTCTGGATCTCTTTCCTAGCAACTCTATTTATTCCCCTTTGTTCTTCACGCATTAGTCTTTTATAGTTCGAACTAGTAATAGTGAGAAGGCAGTCCAGAGTCCTTTCCTTCAAAGACATCCCATAAATAAAGAATAAACCCCTTAGGTTCCTAGACCTGTTGTTTGCCTTTTTAGTTTGACTTCCCCACCAGTTCCTAGTAATACCATTTCTTTGGCAATGACTGCTTGTCTATGTTTCCTCTCTATTAGTTCATACCCTTTAACACCTCCTGCTTTGAAACTTAACAGATCCAGCTCGGGAGCTGTGGAAATTTGGTTCAGTTACAAAGGGCTCTACATTTACATGTATCTGGGTCTTGCTGCAGAACGCCTGGGTCTGTGTGGGAGTAGGACTGAACTTTGTTGCAGTGAGATACCTCTTACATCTGAGAAATGTATTTCTTCCTTCTGAGCCCCTGGTCTTTTTATAAGTAACAAAACAGACTACTGTCAAGGCAGCTACCAAGAAACCCATGGGAATCAGTGAAGGTGAAGTGATGCTTGCATGAGCTTGCATCCCTAATGCAGTGGCACAGTTCTATCTCAGAGAAGCTATGTCTTTCATGTATAGTGGGGTATGGCAATAACACGATGTACCAAGGATGTTATGGTCAGAGAGTACTGTCAACAGCTCCCAGTAGCAGGGGTTACAGAAGGAGAATTGAGACTGCTGCCTGATGGAGCACAGAAGAGGGATTTCTTTTTCCCTTCTATCATGGCAAAATCTAAAGTAGAACAAGCCTCCACATGAGTAACAAAGTAATAACACTAGCTGCCTGGTGATATGGCTTTGAGGTTGAAAACTGCTTCTTCTGCCAAAGTAAATACCCCTACTGGGGGACTGTGGAGAGCAGAGCAACTCTTCTGCTAGCAGCATAACTGCAGATACCTGCCTACACTCATGCTGTGTGGGAGAGCCCCCCCAGCACGTGTGGCTGTCCCAGTGATGGCCCAAGCAGATTTTATGTGATGGACCTGTAATGCATTTGGGATCATCGGAGATGAATCATGCTGTAAAATGTATCATTAATGTTACTAGATGTATTATAGACTTCTCCTGTGATCTGAGACTGCTGCAGGCAGTGTGCTGGGAGAAAAACTTTCCAGATTGTGCTCATGCAAATTGCTATCTGTGATCACATTCATTCTGGTTCCCACTACAACATTACTTTCACACTCATGAGTGCTGCTCACTCAGTCTAAACTTTTTGTTACTGCAGGTTGTATGACTACAACATAGCATCCCTTTGCCAACACCTTTATAAGAGTGAGAAAACATACAAATATGGAAATAGAGGCACAAGGAATCTAATGGATATGCTTAAACTTACCCAGGAGACATGTGGCATGATCCTAACCTATGCCTAATGGACCTCTAACTGGTTACTAGATTGAGGGCATTTAGTTCAGCTTTTCTTTTTGTTCTGAAACATTGTTTTCTTCTGAACTGGGGGCCTTTATAACTCAGAGAAGAACTGGAATTTATGAAAGCTGGGAAAAGCAAACATGAAATCTGACCTATTTTGAGTACATCCTCTTTGTACTGTGGACAGTAAGTCTTGTCAACCAGGTTAAATCATGCAAACAGTATTTCAAAATGATTTAGGATTAATTGACACAATCACAAAATAGCCTTATAATAGGAAATGGAGATTGAACAGACATATCCAAGAAATGGTTTTCAAACATTGAAAATGAAATGGAGTGTGAAGACAATGGCAAGGAGACTAGGGCCAGTGACATATCCTGTGAGAAGGTCCTCAGAACAACCTATCTAGGGATATAGGGAAAAATCAGACAGTGCTTTAAAAATTGAGAAAAGCAGGAAACCACAGGCAAACCCTAGCCATGAATTAATCCAACAGAAGTCAAATCCAAGAAATTGTGAGCAGTGAATCATCAGTTAAAGGGCACTTGCATGTAACATACGGGTTCAGTTCACAGGTACCCAGCCTGTTTTTTAAAATTAAAATTTAAAATAGATCACAAATATTCAGTGTTCAGATGAAAGTTGAAAAAAAGAAGCTTTTGAGATCTCAAGTCTGTATTTTGAATGTTTGTCTAATACATCAACACAGGCTGGCTTGCCAGAAATATTAAAATACAAGAAAAAGATCATAAATTAGTAAATTGTCAAGTATTCTTAATATGTATTCCTAAAGCCAGACATTTATAGTAGTAAAAGCAGGTTAGTTAAATAATAAATGCCAGTTAGTACTCAGAGAGCTCAGAACAATTTTTCTTTAACACACAGAATAAACTAGGTTTGCTCCAGTAAACCCATCGTGAAAGAAATAATGAAGATTTAACTTGGACACATGAGAAGTTTCCATATTTTAGGATTTCAGTGTTCATTTAGAGAACTATTAGACCATGCAATACAAATCTTTTATTAAACCAGTGCATCCATGTATTTGAAATAAAAGTTTTATTCAATCACTGTATTTTGATAGACTAGTCTCTGCACATAGACATGAGATAATGGATTGAACAGGATGTCCTTGAAGAAGAAGAGTTACTTCAGATTACCTCTCTAATACTCAGGAGGCATCCTGCTTCCAATGCTCATCAGACTTCTGAAGGCTAAGAGGAAAGATGCACCCATGCTATCTAGCATAACAAATCACCTCTTGAATCAGCTAACTATAAAACTCATGGGGAAAAAATTAAATAATCTCTGCTTAAAATATCTCAGTGTAATTTTAAAAGCTATTTAGGAAGATCAGCTCTTGTGCCTTTATAGCCGCCTAGCCATGTGCATTGTAAAGGCTCACTGGTACTGTCGCCATTACTGGGCTTTGAAATGAGTACAATGCAAAGTTACTAAATCAGTTTTAGTCTTGCAGTCCCATTTGGTCATACTTTCACGAAATTAAAGAAATTGATATACACAGACTTTTACAAGGAGTCAGGAGACAAAATTTAACTGACACAGAGAACTACAACAAGACATAGATTTCTTTGGGGGGAGGAAAGAAAAGAGGTATAAGACATATTCTTACACCTGCTACAGCAGAGAAACCCTGAGTTACATTTTAAAAGACATTTTCCCATCCATTACATAGCCCTTCTGTGTTCCGAGTGCTGCAACGTAGATCAGCCAAATTTTTGTGTGCCATAATATGCATACAAAACATTTTCCTGGGGGCTTAGCAAAAATCAGAGAAACAGAAGAATTTTTTTTTTTTTTTGTGTGTGTGTGTGTGTGTGTATGTAAGTCCTCAAAACCAGTGTTTTAGCATGGTATGGAAATTTATAGTCTCAAGATTAAAACCTCCTGGGGTAAGCACTCCACCGAGCTCTCTGTGAAAAAAAACCATCCACAACAAACCCTGCATCTATAAATTTTGAATATTAGATGTCTTTCCCTCTTTTCACTAAAACACGTATGTGTGTGCATGTGTGTGTGTCTGTGCTCGTCTCCCGACCTCATGTCTTCAGCTAGGGCTTCTGTTAAAAAGAAAGCGAAAAAGAGCTCTGTGAAACATCTTATTCATAATAGGACCTGAAAGCATGGCAGCATAAGGCAGATAAAATGGTGCTATTTCTTTCTGCTCTACAAGTCTTTGGCCTCTATATGGTGCAACACTTTATTCACCTACCTTGCATATCAATGTTGAACAAATGGTCTTGCTTGTACATAAAACACAACGGACTCAGCTTATAGTTTTAGCTATTCGCGTGACTTAGAAACTTGAAGAAAGACTTGCAGGAAAAGCTAGTTTCTTTAGGACCAAATATCCTGACAGTTTAAAATATGCAGTACAGTATAAAGCCAAGATAAACATGTTTCAGTGTATTTTTTAAACTCATGTATTTTTTTGAAGTATTGGAGTTTTTTAAACAAAAAAATGACTGCTACAGGAGACACAGTCAAACTTATGCCATCTCTTTGGTTTCCATATGTATTAATGAAAAATTAAGCTTTATCCTTCTCTTTCTGAAAGGACCTCTTCTCCTGTTTCAGTCCAGCTTGTGCCTCTAGTCCACGGGCACTCCACACTGACAGAAATAAAATACCGTTATTTCCAGGGAGAAGAAAGAAAATGATTTAGCCTTCTAAATGAGTAGAATTCAAATAAACCAGGCACATCCAGGTATTAACAAGTCTTTTTCTGATCGTGGGAAAGAACAAGGATCAAATATGTGTAAGCCTAACCAAAAAATGATACTGAATACTAATGAACTAATGTATTGTTAACAGCTTCATCCCTTTTTCATTAAGAAATTTAATTTAATACATCCATGTATTTATATACTGTTATATAGAATCAGCTGGGTTGGAAAAGACCTCAAAGATCATCAAGTCCAACCCTACTGTCGTTACTAGACCATGGCACTAAGTGCCACATCCAGTCTCATCTTGAAAACCTCCAGGGATGGTGAATCCACCACCTCCCTGGGCAGCCCATTCCAATGCCTGATCACTCTGTCCTTCTTGAAGCACGTTCATCCCTCCTGGACCCGTTTGTTTCCAAGGGCTGTTTCCCAGGGTACACTTTGAACCAGACTTTTGAGCAGGCCTAAGTCTGCTCTTCAGAAGTCCAGGGTAGAAGTTTTATTGATGGCCCTTCTTGCATCCCTGAGTATCAAAAACTATAATTTTGTGGTCACTGTGCCCCAAACAGCCTCAAACCACCACATCTCCCACCAGCCCTTCTGTTTGTGAACAGCAGGTCTAGCAAGGCCCCACCCCTGGTAGGCTCATCTACCAGCTGAAGTAGGAAATTATCCTCTATGCACTTAAGGAATTTCTTAGACTGCCTTTTCTCTGCTGTATTAAATTTCCAGCACACATCCGGCAGGTTAAAGTTGCCCACAAGAACAAGGGCTGGTGATTTTGAGACATTCACTAGCTGCCTGTAGAGTAAATCACCCTCATCGTCCTGATTGGGTGGTCTGTAACAGACTCCCACCAAGATGTCAGCCTTGTTGGCCTTCCCCCTGATTCTGATCCACAGGCACCCAACCTTGTTGTTACCGACCTCAAGCTCTACAGAGTCAAGAGACTCTCTGACATATAGAGCCACCTCTTCACCCCTCCTACCTTGCATATCCCTTCTGAAGAGTTTGTAACCATCCATGGCAACACTCCAGTCATGCGAGTCATCACACTATGTTTCTGTGATGGTGACTACATCGTAGTTTTCCTGCTGCACAGTGGCTTCC
>NW_008679959.1:0-790 GCF_000695815.1 Acanthisitta chloris | reverse complement strand
GGAGAGAGTAATCAGACATTGGGATGGCTGCCCATGGGAGGTGGTGGATTCACCATCCCTGCAGGTTTTCAAGGTGAGACTGGATGTGGCAATTAGTGCCATGGTTTAGTGACCACAGTAGGGTTGGACTTGATGATCTTGGAGGTCTTTTCCAACCTGGCTGATTCTATGATTTTGTGATTCTATGACTTTGTGCAACTGCTCAGCAGAACTTGTTTTCATGGCCTGGTTCAAGTTCTTCATTCACTCCAGTAAGAATTTCCTTGGTATAGCCTTGGTAATACTTAGAAAAGGGAAAAAAACCAAACCCTTAAATGATAATGAATTTTAAAAATTAATTTTCCATCCTTTCCTTTTCCTCCTAAAGGAGAAAAGGAAAAGAGTTTCCAAATGAGTTCAGTTGAAGCAAATAACACCAAAGTCAGAGCCAGGAGCTGTTTATGTAGATGGTATTCAGGATGGATAAATCTATATGATTTCCTGCTCAAAGCTAAATGTCTTACTGTCTGCTCCCATTATTTGAAGCATAACTCCTTCACAGCATTACCCTTGATGAGCAGAGGTAGACCTGTAGTATCTCATAAAGCCTGACAGAGGAGTCTGTGACTGCTCTTGCCTTGACATGTGGCTGTCTAGTAATGATGGTAGGGTTGGACTCGGTGATCTTTGAGGTCTCTTCCAACCCGGCTGATTCTATGATTCCATGATTAATAAACATTGCTGGCATCCCCCTCCATCCTTCTCTTGCGGGATGCACAGTCTCTCTCAGCCTCTCCTTTGAACCAGCTTT
>NW_008679958.1:0-837 GCF_000695815.1 Acanthisitta chloris | reverse complement strand
AGTGGAAGACAATGATGGCTGGGACACGTTTCTCTATGCTGACACCCACTGCTGTGGAATGGGTCTGCTGGCCAGGTGAGAGCTCCCTTCTCCCCACTGCCCCAAGCATTCCTCCCCTGCACATGGGGTGCCCCACACAGTTCCCATGGGTGAGGGTCAGAGGGCCTTGTCACCAAGGGATGGCGAAAAAAGGCTGGGAGGGGTACGTGCAGGGAGCAGCCACCTCCCAGAGCTCCCACAGCCCCTCCTGGGTGCTGGGGAGAGACCAGACCTCTGTGAGTCAGCCCCAGGAGAGGTCTGCCCACCTGGCTTAGAGTCGATGGTGCCTTTTCCCCCTGCCAGGGTGATGCGCCATGTCGCAAGCCCCATGTGTTCCCAGATTGCGCTGTGCATCCTTGACAGGCTCATCCAACAGGATCCATGCTGGTTGCTCCCTGCCATGGCATTCTTGATCGAGGTGAGCCTGAGGACGAGCACTGGCTCGCTGAGCTGCCCACAGCGACAGCTGCTGCCTGGGATGCTGCTTGTGCCCTGTGCTGCTGGCCGGGCCCAGCCCCGTGTGGTTCTGGGCTCCTGCCAGCTGGGCAGCCCTGTCACTGCTCTGGGTCTTTCAGGGCCTGGAATGCCTGGACATGAGTGAACACGGTGAGAGCATCCTGCTGATCTTATCAGGATACCTGCTGAGCGAGTGCAGAGGGATGCATCGCCTGGTGATGAGGGGCCTTGTTGTGCTCAGTGGCAAGCCCTCACTGGTGAGAAGGGGACAGCTGGTTGAAGCCACGTTGGCAGGCTGGGGAATGCAGGAGCTTGCTTGGACCTGGCTGGGCTTCAGGAGTT
>NW_008679957.1:3344-10714 GCF_000695815.1 Acanthisitta chloris | reverse complement strand
ATTTATTTTTATTCTTTTTATGGGTGAGTGTGCTTGACCACAATGGTAAACAGGATCAGAAAAAAGGCCCTGAGGTCTTCCAGAACACCAACCTGCTCGACCTGCTGTTGTGTGCTAGGCACAAATGACTCTTATGTGTGTAGCATTTTCTAGAAATCCCCTATGTGCTGCCCCTAACCAGAGGAAAGAAATATGGGCTTACTAGTATTCTTTTTGTTAAACTTTATATATCATGACTTTGCTCTTCTTAAGTCCTTTGAACAAGGACTCAGATTTTAGAAAAGGGAGGCATTCTCATTGCTGTTTGCATATGGAAATACAGAGTCTGAAAGCTGCTCTTTGAAAAACTTGAAATATCCAAGTCAAGGCTGGCTGCATTTGTAGTTTTTTTCTTTTTAGTTTTATTCCTTTTTCTCTCTTAAATTCTAAAATTATTGGTTTGCCCCCTCTGCTCCAGAATGTCACAGGACAGATTTATTTAGTTCTTTATCTAAGTTTCTAAATTACATGTAGGACATGATGCCACATGCTTTCTCTGAAAGTACTGGTTTCTTTTTTCCCTGTACTCTTCTGTTTTCTGGTGTGAATGTAGCACCTACTTTGTGTGTCTGCTGAATACTTTGTCACTTGGTTTCTGGCTAATCAGGTTTGATGAAGGGCTTTGTCTCTCTTGTGCCAGAAGATTTGGCTCAGACTTCCAAAGCAATTGCACAGGTTATTCAAAGGATTTATTTTCTTTCCAACAGAGATAATCTTTATCGCATTAGGTTTTACCAACTTTGTCCTTTACAACAAGCAGCAGAAAATTAAATCAATACAGACTTTTAAAAAACTGATTTACATGTTGTGTCTGTGTTGATTCAGGAGCTGTTTATTTCTAAATCATTTCAAGATAAATATTCACCAAATATATATTTGGTGTGGTTTTTTTGAGCTGGCTGAATAATTTAAAGCACATTGTGTTAAGCCTGGGAGTCATTACATTGTGCTAATACTGTAAAGCTAAGAATAGAATACCAGGAAAAAGACAGGTGGAATAAATTTGCTGTGTGAATTGTAGAGACACTTATTATTCTCTTTTTAGCAAAGATGATGATAAAGCTGAGGTTAATTGTAACCAAGCCATCTATAAGAGCTAATGGCTGGAAGTAAAAGCAATGCAAATTCCATTTAGGAGTATGATGTCCTGAAGGGCACATTGGTGAAGGATCACTTGATGGCCACCTGCATCTTTCACTGTTTGTCTTGACACTGACCACTGGGCACGTAGGAGATGTGATACAAGCCTAAATGGAGCTTCTGGTCTAACCTAAGGTAGCTGCTTTTATGAATTAAATAAAGTATAATTTTAAAAAAGCTGATGGCTACTGATAAAGAAAAAAGTACTCAGGAATATGGTGAGTTTCTTCTCAGATCATTGCTTTCGCACTTTTAATGAAATCTGAAACCAGGTCAGTTTTATGCTTCCTTTTTTTTTTGGCTTACGTGGAAGCAGATATTTTTCACACATCTACTTTCTTTTTTTCTGTGCTAAGGTCTGTGTGGATCAAATCTTAAGTAACTTAGCAGCAGATTAATATTTTACTGGCTGTGTCTACACATTCTGTTGTGTGTTGCTCAGTTGCTATCCTCCTGGGGGTCTGAAGCCCGTGGCCTGTTCCGTGGGCTGCTGTGGCTGAGCTAGTACAGCTTTGCATGGCTTTGGCTCTGGGTCTACCCCTGGGGTCGCTGGAACCAGGTCACCACTTGTTAGGGCAAGGACAGAGGTGCTTGCCTGTGCCTGCTGTGTATTGTCATAGAATCATAGAATCAACCAAGTTGGAAGAGACCTCAAAGATCATTGAGTCCAACCCTACCGTGGTTACTAGACCATGGCACTATTGTGTAGATTCACTCACAGACAGCCAGGAAAAGCCTCTATATCTGCTTACAAACATTGCAAACAAATCCCACCTTTGTTTGCTCAGCTCCTTCTGTATAGCAGAAAACTCTTGCAGTTTATTTATTTCATTTTTCACCATAATATTTATCACCATTCGTTGATATAATATTAACTGTTAAATCTTTTGTAAGGAGAGCAGAAATTTTTTCTTTCCAGGACAGGTATTTTCCCCATTTCTGGCCACACAATATTTACTGTTCTTCCCTGCCTAGCTGCTGCAATTTCTTTAAAAATGTCAGGCTGTAAATAGTTCTGTTTCCATTCAGTGTTGAGGACAATGGAATTTCAGTTTAAAATTGCATCTAGAGGGATCTAGGCTTCTTTCTCCCCTTTCCATCCCTCCTTTCAACATGATTTCTCAAGCACAAGTGGCATGAGGAGAGGCTGAGGGAGCTGGGGGTGTTCAGCCTGGAGAAGAGGAGGCTCAGGGGAGACCTTATCACCCTCTGCAACTCCCTGACAGGAGGTTGGAGTCAGGTGGGGGTTGGTCTCTTCTCCAAGGCAACCAGCAGCAGGACAAGAGGGCACAGACTCAAGCTCTGCCAGGGGAGGGTTAGGCCGGATATTAGGAAGAGATTTTTGACAGAGAGAGTGCTCAGGCATTGGAATGTGCTGCCCAGGGAGGTGGTGGATTCACCATCACTGGAGGGTTTACAGCTGAGACTGGATGTGGCACTTAGTGCCATGGTCTAGTAACGACAGTAGAGTTGGACTGTTGGATCCTTGAGGTCTCTTCCAACCTGGTTGATTCTATGATTCTGTGACTCTGTGATTCTGTGACTCTGTGATCCTTATCATACCTTTGCATGGGAATGCAAGAAACAATTTGACTGATGGTTTTTAAGGTGTGCATTACAGCTGCCAAAGTCTGCAAACAAGGATAATGTCCTGGACCAAGGAAAGATAATAGCATTTGAAATATTTTGTTAATTTTCCAGTTCTAGACTGGTGAGTGACAATAAAATAAAAGTAACAGACTTTGGAGTGAATATTGGATGTATGTGAAAGTTTCATCAGTAAAGCATTCATTTTAATGCAGAACAGATTCGTGAGCCTGTGACATTTTTTGTATGAGTAATTTGTTCAATGGAAATGGATTATGGATAGAGTACTAGAGGTGCTCAAGTGTTTGCAGGATGCAGTAAAAGCTACTTCTTTTCCTTCAAAAGAAAATGGGGATTTCTATAGCAGTGTGTATCTTTGTGTTATAAAACAGGAAACCAGAAAGACAGAACAGAATTTTCCCCTGAAAAAGTCTTTTTACTACTTTTGCTCCCTTTTGCACTTGGTTAAAGAGGTTTTGCTGTCATTGGACTTGCACCCACACTCATCCAACTTCGATTTTTCCTGTCCTTTACCCTGTCAACAGCTGCATTTCTGCAGGGTGAAGATAAAGTGTGAAAAAAACTATTTGTGCCTTCTCTTTCCTTTTTTTTTTTTCTTTCATGTTTATATAAAGGCTGAGTGAATTTTCAGTGTTCTTGCATACCAGTTTCCTACTTATTAGTTGTTTTCCAATAGCACCCACAGGCCCACACTGCCTGCACAGACATCAGATTGGCAAAGGATGCGAGAAAAGACAATGTCATCTGGGGAACAGAGCCAGAGAAAAGCAAAGTGTCTTTCCTAACATCAGGCAGAGTTATATCACAAACCTGAAATTCGAGATTAAAAAATTATGAATTTGTAATTATTATTTTCTTTTTTTTGTCTTAGTTTGCCTAAAGTGTCAGTGCAGACAGTGTACTTTCTTGGAGTACATTGGATTTTTTGAAACTCGGGTATATTTTACTGAACCCTGTCCTCTGTATCTTTCTCCCAGACCAGGCAGTTAGAGATTGAAGCATATTTGAAAGTCACAGACAGTCACAAACAAGTGAGAAATACAGAGGTGAGAGGACAGAGACTGTTTTAGTTAAATCATTCAGCTGGTCACTTGAGGAGCTGCTAGTGTCTAGTTATTCATGGGGGCATGTAGCTATAGATACACACTGACCTTTACTGATGGGAAGGTCACCTAGTGTAGTAGTCTACTTTGATCTGATAAGGTGAAATAAACTATGCTGGGAAACATAATTTTACCAGTGTTTCTAACTTTATGTTGCTGGACTGTTTCTTTCCTCTGTACTAGGCAGAGTCTATTTCACATATAGAAATGGTCTGACAGTAGATGCTCTGTCATGGTCAGAAATTTGCTCTGGTTGTCCTGATGTCAAAAGCAAGCAAGAGTGAAGCTGAGTTTTAACAAGACTTGTTTCACATATTGCTTCCTCAAAAAGGGACAAGAGAATTTAAAAGTATGGGGTTCCTGTTGATATAGGTTTTGCTTTCTTTCACTTAGGTCAGATCTGTGTCTTCAGCCATTTTCTCTAACCAGTTGCTGTCTTTTTTTTTTAAACTGGGTTGGTCTCCACTCTGCTATGGTTGCCTTTGTGGCAGGAGCACCAGCAAGAGCATGTGCTGTGGCAGAAGGTTGGTGGTTTGGCTGCAGGTGTCCATGTTCTCCCTCATGTAGTGCGAGCTCCAGCTGTTTACCCACCGACTGTGCTGGGAAAAAGTGCTGGAAACTCTTTAGGAAAAGACACAGCTGTATGATGTTCTGCCAAGAGAAAATGTGCAAGAATCAAATTTTGCACTTGGTCAGTTTATCAGTGGGGCAGGCTTGATTACAGCTGTCTTTGCTGTTTGTTGGTGATTAATGACAAGGCAAAAAAACTGTAGTGATGTATAACTGTGGGAAAAGCCACTGAGAACATACTGTCAGTCTGGAAGAGTTGCCTATTTGTTCTTAGAAGTCTGCACACAGTATCTTGTAATGTTTTTATGCTTGAATGTACATCTGAGTATACAGTTGTGTGATCATCTGCATGACTTTCCTTTTTTTCCTTTCTTACAGTGCATGCCAATTAAAGGCCTTGGATTTGTGCTCGGAGCCTACAAATGTATTTGCAAGGCTGGATTCTATCATCCCAACATCTTCTCAGTCAACAGCTTTCAGAGTAAGTGCCTTTGCTTGAGTTTAAAAAAAAAGAAAACAGAGCTAGCATTAATAATGCAGGGTGCCTTTTTATCCTCGTCAGGGTTATACAGTAAAATCCCAGTGGTTTGCAACTCTTGGATTATATAATCACTTGAGGAGCTCTAGCCCTTTGGTTTGTCATTCATGATACTCTTGAGGATCCTGTAAAACATATCCACTTGAAGAATATTTGATTTGTAAATAAATTTAAAAACATGAAAAGAAGTCTTGCTAAGGGAAAATAGAGATTTCTGGTATCTGTGCTCAAGTACAAGTATTTTGAAAATTAATCTACTCATTTTCTCTTTGGCTGGAGGAAATGAGAATGCACTAACCTCTGGCTTTGTGTGGGCTTTAATTGTTTTCATTTTGCTTCATTTGCAAAGGAGAATTCAAAGGAGCATCCAAACTCTGATATGTGCTGGTGAGGTATTAGAGATGGATCAGGCCTGGGAATCTGTTTGGCTGTATGATATGGATGGCATACAGCCCACGTGTGCCCAGGACATGCATCATATGGTTCTTAGACTGAGTTGCCCACAGTAGGGGAAACAGAACTTTGTTGATACAAAGTGGGAAAAATAGATAAACTGCAGGCCCAAAGTTGATGTCTGTTACTTTCATCGTGTGACCAGATCTTTGCACAGATTTTGTGCTGGAATTGTTGCAGTCACAGGTGCAAAGCTGCTGCTTGAAGGTATAACTGGGCATCCTTCTCTGCCTCCTGCTTTTGGGTGAATCCCATCCCCAGCTTCTTCACACCATCCTTTAGCCAGATGTTCATGTCATCTGCTGTCCACTGCAAGAGCAGTTTGTATGAGATGTCCAGGGAATGTCAATGAATAACTTTCACCAAACTTGATCCAGGACTGCATGTATTACCTCCTGCCTTGTGTGAAAACAGGTGTTCCTGTTCCACTAGTGTTGCAGAAGGCAGCTTTGTGTTAGTGCTATTTTTCTGTGCTGTGTGGATCTTTTGAGAGAGTAAGGATGATGTTCAGTTCCTCCTGCAGTGCACTAAGTTACAGTGAAGGTGTGATTTAACTCCTTGAATGAGCATTTTAAAAAATACTAATTCTTACATTTTTGTCATACCAAATGCCACAGAACGCACAAAAATCATGTGGCTGGAAATCCTAACAGTATTGATCATTAGGGATGAGATTAATTTTATTTCATATCAGCTGTCCAAAATGTATATGTGCATATATATATTTCACTTTTATGCTTGATATGTATAAGTCACCTAGGTTTCAACTACAGTCAGCATTGAGAGTGTGGCTCCCCTGGAGGGTGATTTTTCTTGAGATGGGAAAAGTAACACCTTAGGCAAATAAATTTTTTTCTCCATTTACTGTGGAAGGAAGAGCCTATATAGCTACCTCAGAATGGGTATTTAGCTCCTAATAGAGTGAAATTTGTCTCAAGAAAGTGTTTGCATATGCTGATATTTTGGGGTGTATAATTACATGTTATGGGTCCAGTTTGATTTCATTCTGCATTTCTATGAGCTAATGTGAGTTTTGAAACAGTAATAAACAACTGCTTTAATTTATGCAGATGCAGCTTGATCTGTCGAGTTGTATAGATGATTTCAAAAAGTAAACAGTGAGACTGGAAATGACTGAAGTAATGAGAAAAACCCATGGTTCAAAGGAAACTTGGCCATGTCACCCAGGTGAATTCTGGAGGAAAAAATGACGCAGTTAAAATGGCTGTAGTAGGTATTTGGTTGTTCAAAATGATGCTAACAGGAATTCTAGACACGAATCCTGCAAGCAGTTTTGACAGAAGCTGTCTGACCCGAAGATCTTTTTGTAGAGATAGGCTGGTGAAGTCTGATGCTAAAAGAGATGAAACTGGATAGAAATGTTAATCATTTAGAAAGTATTCCTAGTGGATGAAAATAAAGAAGCAGCAAAGATTTGCAAGTCTCGAGGTACAAGAAAGAAGATAGGAAATCTGACCAGTTTTGTACTTCTCTGGGTTGAAAAAATTGGATTGAGTGTATTGTGTCTTGAAATGGGAGTATTTCTTAATAATACTGGGATTCTGCACCACAGCAAAATATGGTTAACTACAGTTGCACATTGTGCCTGAAGTGACTTTTAGGCAGTGGAAAAGTTCTGCTTTAGGCCCATATTAATGTTTTGTTTTGAGTCTGAAAGATAGCTGTATAAAATGGCTTTGCAAGGATGTTGAACACTCTACACAGTTTGCTGGTGAGACTGCTTAAAATCTTGCTCATCTGCATCCTCTGCAAACTCAGCTGTGGCCCTGAACACCAGGATGCAATGTGGCATGAACAGTGTCCTGGGTAGGAAACATGGTGCGAGTTGGTTGATTTTCCGTCTTCAAGCAATGTGGTGTTGCTGTTCCCAGGAGTTTGCACATATTGCAGATTCCCAA
>NW_008679957.1:0-3323 GCF_000695815.1 Acanthisitta chloris | reverse complement strand
TAGGCTGTTCTCTTACTGGATATGAAGCCAGGTAGGAATGTGTTTCCCTCAAAGTCTGCATTTGTTCTTCAGAACCGACAGTGCCAAAATATGTAAAACCTTTCTATTTTTACTGCAGGAGGTAATGAAGACCCTGGGTACTATTGAGGCACAAAGCTGTTGCCATATTTCCAGAGTCTCTTTTGAGGTTAGAATTTGATTTTAGAAAACAACTAATTTCATGTATGCAGATTGTATTAACCTCTAAGTGCTTGAGTACATGGTTATGCACTTTCTCTAATGGCTCATTTTAGCACGATTGGTATAGGTAGATTAGACTAACTGATGACTACTTACATTTTAACATTTCTGTGACACTCCAAATCACTTCTGTTGTCTGCCCTCATGGGGTGATCAGGTTCACATTGAAAGATCCTCTATAGAACAACAGTGTTTTGTTTAACCTAAAAAGTTCACTCTTGCATATATTGCAGAAATTCTAGTCAGCTCTTGCTGTTTGGATGTGGAACCTGCCCTGTGCAAAAAGGTGCTTGCACCAGAGGTAGCTGTTTTGTCTGAATATGGGACTTTGCTGTCTCTAACGCTGCTATGATCATGTAAAAAGTTCCAAGAGTGGTTTCCAGTGCAACAGGAATTCCTGTTTTTTACCACTGCCCTTTGGCTTTGGTTCTTCAACAGAACTCGCATGTGCAGATCTTCACACGTGTGAAGGCTGTCCCTGACTTCAGTGATCCCTCTCTGGGGTGAGCCCTGTGACCATGGCTGATGACCAGATTTTGATGCTAGCAGGTCCAGTTACATTCACACTGAGTTACTGCAGCATCACTGACATGACTGGAGTTGTTCCTAATATACTCTGTAATAGAACAGGAGCAGAATCAGTCTTTTGTTCTGCTCAGTTCTCAGCATGCAAGTTTTTTTCTGTGATCTTCTGCTGAGTTCTGCCTGGGGTGTGGGATGGTAGCAATCCCTGCTCTGGCTCTCAGCAGCCTGTGGTGCCATTCTTTGCAGCAAGATCTCATCTGGCAATGTTGCAGCTGCTGAGACGTCCCTTGCGTGGCTAAGTGTCCTTAGGAGAACCAAAGCTGATGAAGAGTTACTCTCAGGAGACCATTTCAAAAACAGATGGGCCAATCAGACAGAAAAATGAGACTGGGATAGAAGAAGGAAGAACTAGGAAATAAATACAGTAGTGTGGATATAGCTGAAGCATTTAACCTTTTAGTTCTCTTTTATTTTACTTCATACTCATTTGTTTCTCTATTCTTACTTTACACCAATTCTTTGTTCTTTTTTTCTTCCTTTTTTATCCTTTTCATTTTTTGGTGGCTGTAATTTTTTTCTATTCTTTTTTTTCCTTCAGGCAAGTACTGTTTTACAGCTTCCTCAACCTCAATTTGAAGTCCTGCAGCAATGTTTTTGTTTCCATCTCATTTGTGTCGGTGCTAAAACCACTGGTGCCTTACATGGACCAGAATGGACTTCTTGTCCATCTACCTTACCAGTGTCTAGAATGTTTTGTCATCTTCTGAGGAGAAAAAACCATTTTTTTCATTGGAGGAGATGTGTAATCCCAAAGAGCTGCTCAGACGAGAGAAAGCACAGTGAAATCTCTAGCAGTGCTGTAACAGGCAGTAACTTCATGCTTGGCTTGGACTGTTTATGGTTTGAATTGATGTTACATTGACTTTGGTGAGGGTACAGGACCAGATATAAAGGGCAGAAATGTTCAACTGCACAGTGGGCAGCAGTGTCCTGAGACATTGTCAGGGCAAGGGTGTGGGTGGAAAAGCTCCAAGACAGTAGTAAAACAATGGACAGTTCTTCCCCAGGAATTTATTTTAGTCTGAAAAATGTTTCTTTTTGTCAAGGAGGAAGAAAAAAAGAAAAAGAAAAAAAAGAGGGGATTGTTAGTTATTCCTTATCATATTGTGAAAAACCTCAAGTAGATCCAATTTTTTTTCAATTCTTCTTATATTAGCTGTAAGGAATAATCATTTCAAAGTCAAAAGGTATTCAGAGAAAAATCAGTCATAGCTGGCAGTGCAGACAGTGCAGAAGATGTGTATCCATGATCTTCCTCTATGTACAACAGACAACGTGACACCAGACATATCTTAGCAGAGGTTTGCTGTCATGTTATCCCTGGGATATATTCTGCAACATACAACTCTTTGTTTTCTGTTATCCCTGTGGAATGTGATGAAGAAACTTCTACAGATGATTTTTGTCAGAAAATGCTAGATAAAATGGATTTGCCACAACTTTCAAGGTTGACCATTTCAGAAATAAAGTAAGTGTATCAAGTCTAGGACCATGCAAAATTGTCAAGCCATATTCATATAATATTTGTGACAAGTGGTCTCATAACTTTAGGTTTTAAATTATATTTTTTTCAGTGTGTTTTTACACTGAAAATAATTTATTTAGTTGACAGGAGTAGTCAGCATGGGTTCACTAAAGGCATGTTTGACCAACCTGATTGTCTTTTACAATGAAACAACTGCTTGGGTAATGAAGGGACAGCAGTGGACATTGTCTACCTTGACAGGTAGGCAAAGCATTCAACATTGTGTCCCACAGCATCCTCATTGGAAAACAAAAGTGTGGGCTGGATGAGTGGACAGCAAGGTGGATTGAGAACTGGCTGAGTGGCAGATCCCAGAGAGCTGCAGTCAGTGGCACAGAGTCTAGTTGGAGGACTGTCACTACTGCTGTCCCCTAGGGTCCTGTACTGGGCCCAGTTTTGTTCAACATATTCATCACCTACTTGGATGAGGGGGCAGAGTTACCTTCTCAGCAAGTTCACTGATGAAACAAAACTGGGAGGAGTGGCTGATACCTCAGAGGGCCGTGCTGCCCTTCAGAGGGACCTTGACAGGTTGGAGAGATGGGCAGAGCAGAACCAGCTGAGATTCAAGAAGGGCAAGTACAGGGTCCTGCACCTGGAGAGGAATAACCCCAAGCACCAGAACAGTTTGGGCACTGACCTGCTGGAGAGCTGCTCTGCAGAGAAGGACCTGGGGGTCCTGGTGGACAACAGGCTGTCCATGAGTCAGCAGTGTGCCCTTGTGGCTAAGTATTGCCAATAGGTGGAGGGAGGTGATCCTGCCTCTCTACTCAGCCCTTGTGAGGCCACACCTGGAGCATTGTGTCCAGTTCTGGGCTTCTTAGCACAAGAGGGATATGGAGCTCCTGGAGTGAGTCCAGCGCAGAGCAGCGAAGATGATTAAGGGACTGGAGCATCTCACTTATGAGGAAAGGCTAAGGGAATTGGGCTTGTTCAGTCTTGAGAGGACACAACTGAGAGGTGACCTCATCAA
>NW_008679956.1:69721-77491 GCF_000695815.1 Acanthisitta chloris | reverse complement strand
GCGCCCCGCGGGCTCCGCCGGGCAGTGAGCACCGCAACAGAGCGATCGCAGCTCTGCAGGTGGGAGTACGACCTTCTGCAGGCTTGACTCGCATGCACAAAACAGTTTGTTGCCTGGGCTTTGTGAGATTCTGAGTGACCAACACAAAATAGAGGAGATATATTTGTGATTTCGTTGCTTTTACTCCTCTAAATCTACTAAGGCCAGAACTTTCTAGGACAAGCTCCAGTTAACCACTAACGACAGCAAAGCCTGACTTGAAACCATCTGAGAGACAGGGTCTTCAAAAGCACTTTAAGACAGCTGGGGTCAGACAGTGTGTGTGCATCCTCAGCCTTCAGTGCTTCTAGAAGTCCAAGCCAGGGTTGTGCTGCTTCACCTGTCCCTGCAATTTTCAGCATGAATTTCAATTTGTCTCTTATCTGCAAGAACACATCACAACTTTGGGGACTGTGTCTGTTGGAGAAGGTTCCTCTTTGTTATACTGTCAACACAGTGGTAGTAAGAGTTTACCTTTGAAAAGTAATCACAACAATGCTGAGATAAAAATCACACCACAAACCCCAAGTAGCACCACAGTATGTGGCTCTTTCCACCTAACTCCTCCAAGGCAGCTGACCAGATAACCACATAACAGAAGTCCCCACCATACTACAAGCTTTGAAACAGTTGGTGTGAAAATTTTGCAAAATGTGTAAAATTTGTCACTGTTGCACCTGAAAGGCAGTAAAATTCACATCCAAAAGCAGAATAACTTTCATAGTCACTCAGCTCATCTGCATGTTATCAGCATGTATCAGACAATAACAATCTGGCTCCCCAGGTTTGCACTTCATTTGAGTTTTACATATTTACCATCCATTCTGGAAGACCTCCCTTCCAAACCTAGGTATAAGCAGCCCTGTAACAAAGTCCTGCGCAGCAGCATGTTGGCCACAGGGAACTGCAATGGCTTCAGAAGGTACACTCTTCCCTCTGGAGCACTGCCTAAGAACCCAGGCCATCCATGACCCTTGCATTCTCCTAAATACCTCCTGCACACTCAGGCATATGCCATTGAAAAAATACTGCTGCTGACAGTCCTCTTCTCAGTGCACCTTGGAGAGCAGGAACATGATTGTTATCTTTGTTGTTGTTATTCAAGACAGTAAACTTTCCATAGACTCTGTAGGTCAGCTGTCCACACCACCGGCATATGCACATGAGCTTCATTGGGCCCTTTCTCTGTATCCCAAAGAAGTGGTTTGGTACCTCTTTTAGGTACCTTCTATTGCAGGAGACACAGGGGCTGGATTATGCAGAGGCATAGCAGCTCCCGAGACCAGAAGGGGACAGTCTTTTCCTAGGTGGCTCTCAGTTGCCTTGAGTCAGCCAGTCCAAAGCATTAGTCCCAGGATCTGAAGTGGCATTTAGACTCATAAAGTAGTTTGAGTGGGAAGGGACCTTTCACCCGCCCTGCGAACAAGCTGGGACATCTTCAACTGGGTGAGGTTGTTTCCAGGGATGGGGCATCTACTGCCTCTCTGAGCAACCTGTTTAGACTTGACTGGATTTGCTGCTTAGCACCTCTTGACTGAATTTGTAGGTCAATGCCCTTGCATGCCTTAGAGTTGGGCTAAACTCCTTAACATACTCTTTTTTCCCTTCTTTTAGGAAAGCTGATGACAGTGAAATATTCTCAAGCATCATCAAAGAAACAAAAAAGTGATTCATGGGGTTCCTGAGCTTATACCAAGAGGCAAAGCCACACATGCTCAAACCCCAAAGGGGCTTGTCTCATTAGACCTGCTCTGCAGGGAAGTGCTTGCCCTGCTGCTGAGCTGAGCCCTGGTAGCCTCCACTTACACCATGTCCCATGGGCCTGTGGGAGAAATCAGACCAATATATTGGCAAAGGAGGAATCGGAACAAATGAGGGAGCACATGAGCTGCATTCCAGGCTGAAACCACTACATCCTGAATGACTGCAGCTTGTTTACACACCTAATGGGGAGTGATGCAGATGGGAAGTGGGATTTAATGCCATGACAGAACCTTAAAAATAGCACAGTGAAAGTCATTGTTCCTTTTGTCAATTAGGAGGACAGGAAATGAAAATGTATGAGTGCAGAGGCTTTCTGCTTCAGCCCTGAGGGAATGACCCGGAGTCATGAGAATATAGGCCAGATATTGAAGCAAAGAATGAGAAGCAGCAGGAGACAACAGAGTGTAATTTGTGTGGATAGACTGTGGCAGCCTCTGCAGAAAGAATCACAAACATTCTATTGAGAGAATATTTAATAATGCTGTGGGCAACTGCTCATCATCCACAAGAAGTGGAATACTGCTGGTGAAACAGAACAAGACACTTCAATGTAAACACCACCTTTGTTTCACAGCAGACCATGCAGTAGCATTTTGCTAACATGGACATTGTTTAGGGTGATAGCAGTATGCATAAATAAGAGTTATGTGATTAAATAGAACAAAGAAAAACATACATCCTGCATGCAGGGAAAATCTCTGTCGTGAATCCATGTCCTTATGGAAACTGCAGAAGTGTTGTTTTCCAAGTTACTTCGAGTTAGAAGGGAGAAGAAGCATTGAAGATTGTGTGATAAAGAATACTGGTGTATAGACCAAGGGATGAGCAAGACCATTTCTCTTTGGAACTGGGTGTACCACTGAATGCATTTTTAAAGGCATAAAAATTCATATAAGGATTCTCCAAATTGTGAATAGTAAGTGATGGCAAGTCAGAAGTGAGACTATAGGAAAAAAAAGAGAGTATCACTATAGGGTAGTGTTGGGGGTAGGACAAGAAGAAAGAATAGGACTTGGGGGGAAAGGAAATCTATGTTCCAGACAGGAGTTACTGCACATGCTGAAGAGCAGCCTCTGCTTGAGGAGAAGGGTAGTTAGGGGCTGGGAGAGAATCAGGTTAGAGGAGGAAAGAATTCAGCTCTGAGAGTTGTATGTAGATGGGAGAGTGAAAATCAAGACAAAAAGAAGAGAAATGAGTGAGGATGGAAAAAGGAAACACGTGCTTGTGAGCGAAAATAGTTGCAGTTGTAGGAAGTGTGTTGTGGAACCCTACAGCTTGTCCCAGGTGGTTAACTGTAACCAACTGTAGTATTTACAAGAAACATTTCCAAATTGCAGTAATGATGTCTTTGTGAAGGAGGTAGGAGCTGACAGAGAAGGGAGGCAAAGATGGAAAGATTGAAAGGCAATGGAGGAGTCTCTGTTGGTGTGGGACCAGAGGTGAGCACCTCTCACACTGGGCCCTGAGCTATGCTTTGTGACTCTTCACTTGTGAATATACACTGTGGGTGCCCCAGGCTCTGCTGGCTCATCATCAAATAAACTTCAATTCACTGTTTAGATCAGAGTGCTCCCAAATGTATCCCAAAGTGTACTCTGGGCTGGACTCCTTTGAAACAAGGGGATCAGTGTGTTCTAGCAATCCCAAGTCACAGGAAGCAGAAAAGGAGAAGGTGTAATTCCAGACTTGAGGCAATAATTACAGGAAGTAGAGAGGACATAACATATGCAAACTGTTTACTGGACAGTGAGACTTGCTCCAATTGTTGTAGTGAAATCTATGCCAACCAAGCTATGCTGGTAGCTATTCTTTACCCAAATGTGACATAGATGTGTATCAATCAACTCCGGATTGGTATAACTGATACAGTCATGAAGAGGGAGGGAAGGAGTAAGTTACTTCAAAATAACTATATTGGTTAAAAAAAAGTCTTCTCTATCAAAATGTTTACATTTTTAAGAAAGACAACAAATTTTTGAACCCTAACAATTCTAATTTGTTTTAAAGCTTGTTTTCATTAAAAATAGCTAAAACTTTGCTCAAAGGAGTATATTCCCCATTCTCTTTGTTCACCTTCCCAGCCAGCAGTAGGCTTTGTAGGGTCTCAATCCTTGTTGTGCTGTCAGCATGCTCTCCCGTGGGTAGGGGTTCTACACACATGATTCTCTTCCTGCCATAATTTTGTAGCAGCAGAAGCAGCAGTTCCTTTTACTATAAACCTTTCTGTCTGCTTCTCTTACGCTTACTTAGAGGACAATAAAGGTCCTATTCCAGGAGAGAGCTGCTCTGTTGTTTCAGCACTTCCCATGAGTTTTTATAGGGGCTGGAAAAGATAATCATATCTGGAATCTCAGTAGATCCCAACATGGGTCATAACTATATAGGCAAAGTTCAGAGTCAGATGTATCTTTTTCAGCTTTAGCATTTTACCAGTTTTGAACCCCTATCTATTACTTTTGAGCTCCAGAATTGAATACATGGCAGAAAATTTTTCTAGTTAGAGTTACTTGTTTGGCTCCAGAGACTTGAGCTGAAAATTTAAATCAAGTCCTGACTTGACTCATGCTTAGCTCTGATTTTAATTTTAAAAAAGGCAAATATTTGCAGGATTTTGAAAAGATTTGAAGAAAGTAAAACTCTCTGCCAGTGTCCATGTAAATGGACCTCTAGCAGTAGTAGTGAAAGACATTAGATCACTTTTTGAGGAACCAACACATAAACCAACACGTGAAGATTTATTCACACATTCTAAACTAGGAATGAATCTGTAATCTACTCCAGTTATTCACCAAATGTTTGGTACCATTGCACAATCATTACAAGGACTCAACCCAAAGAGTGTCCATCAGGCACCACTATTAGTCCTTCATGTTCTGTCTTTGTGCAATCAGAAATGCTAACTGCATCTAATATATTACACATGATTTAGAAGCTGCTTTTCTTGCATGTTATCTGGACTAAAATTAGTATTATAGACCTAAATAAATAGCCAGGACTAAATGATTGTAGAACATGTTATTGCAAAGGGTCCTAAAACGTTCCCAGAATACAGATGGATAACATGCCAGAATAGAGTGTGCTGCACAAAAGCAAAGAAGAGGGAAGGAGATAAACTTTTGACCTAAGGCCCTAGGGCACTGGGTCAGATCTCCTCCTCTCACAGAGCCGAATGAAGTTTCTCATGAAACTTCAGGCAAAGTAAGCCTGACCTCCAGGATGGAAGTCACGTTGGAGTAAGACCTTAGGAAGTCACAGGGCTGAAGGGATCTTTCTGCAATTTGGTCATGTTCTTCTGATGAATTCCAGGACCAGGTCACACAAGAGATTCCTACCCTACTCATGAATGGTTTGCATGTAGAGCAAGACTATTAGTTACATAAGACCAGTTGAAACTGGTGGGGAGAATCCAGGCTGCCATTTCCAAATACAAGTGTTCTAAGTTAATTTAAGGAACAAATTGTAGTCCATGAGCCACTTGCAGAAGGGTACTGTATATGACTGTAGCCTCTATCATGATAGACTTCACCAGAAAAAGTCCTTGCAGAAGTGAGCATCAAAAGTAATTTCAGAAATCTTTCATCTTCCTGTCTGTGAGGTAGGAAAAAAAAAAAAGCATTACACTCCGCGGGTTTGTGAAACAGCCAATGCTGACATAGCTATAACGTAGTCAGGAGTTAAATTAAAAAGTCATTCTGATTATCTTATAATTTTCCCCATTGCCCACAAACCACTTCCTTTTCTACCCAAGAATTCTTCCCCATCTTCATGGTAGACAGAAGGCTGGTGTCTCTGTGTCAGGCAAGCATGAAGTTGGTTGCTGTAGCTTTCTGCGTCCTCTGCTTTCAGTTTGAAGCCCTGTACGGTGAGTAGCATTTTGGATTATACTCCTTGCAATAGACATCTCTATGGAATATAACTTAACCAGTGATGGGAGACATTAAACAGCATGATATCAAAGATCTGGGAGGAATAGAGGTAATTAAGGGAAACAGCTGGAAAAAGACCGCTCTCAGCTTTAGGATCACGAGTGGGGAGAGAATTTCTGCTAGCATAGGACATTTGCTCTGAAACTACAAAGTGCAAGTTTTATTTGTTTATGTTCTTTAGCAGATCTGCTCAGTGTTATCCTTTAGCTGTTTAGACTGCAGTGCTCCAGCCAGCTTCCCTTGCTGGGCATAAGTTCTTATAGCGACATGGCGATGAAGGGCTTAATAAAGAGAAGAAAAGTTGCTAATATTAAACCCACTCTTGTTTGAGCAGGGATTTTTTATACATTGAAAAATCCATATGGCATGGAAGAGTGGATGAGAGAGTTTTGGTGCAGGCTTGAAACACAAACAGACTTAAAAAGAAGCATAACTTTCCTATGTTGTGTTTGACAAGGTGCACAGTGACAGCAACGATCTTGGTCCAGCCATGAACATGGATGTAGCACTTAACAAGTTTCAGTGGTTTGTCCCAGCTACACAAAGTAAAATACCACAGGTCAGATTTATCTGTAGCCTCTATGAAACCCACATATTAACGGATCAAGATGGAAATACAGATAATATCTGATTAAGAAGAGTCATTTTTTTCACACATATACTGTCCAAGGATTTGGTATGATGCATCATATAGGTAAGACCTGAGATTTAGTGTGCACAGTTACTAAGAACCACCTACATATGTTCCTTTGAAGGTCATGTCAAGGACTATTAATATGTTTGCTTCTGAAATTCTAGTGTTACAGGATGGGTTTCAAGTCCCCCTGTAGAATTTAAGTACTCCTGAAGTTTCATACAGAACTTAAGCTTTCAAATAAATAAAACTCAATTCTCAGCTCCTTAGGCAATGCATACACCCTTTGAAGCCTAACTAATACATGGATAGTATACTGACTTTTCAGATACAATAAAAGATGGGTGAAATCATGAGCAAGATGGATTTTGATTAGTATCTCTAAAGGGACATGAGCTGCCCTTTTCCTCCTTGAAAAGTTATTCTTATATCTACTAATAAGAAATCCTGTCAATTTGGTTAAATTTTTCTCACCTAGTCAATTTAGCAGGTATACTTGACCAGCATGCTTTTACATGTGTCTGAAGCTATCTAAAAGGCCATTCCTTATGGGAAGAAATAGGCTGTAATTTTAAGGTTGTGAATAATTGTACGAACTGATACCAGCATTTATCCCTTCTTTCTTCCTTCCTTCAAATGTGGAGGATAGGATTTGGGCAGTGGACTGGGTAGAGGAGATGACAGGAGAAAGAGACTGCCTGTAAGAAGAACACTCTTATGTTTTTTATCTTCCAGTGTTCTCAGCATGAAAACTACTAGTTATTACCACTCTTGTTAAAAAGAAAAGATAAGCTTGATGTAAGACACATTAGCATGACAATCTCTTTTAGAGAACAAGCTAGGACTCCAGAGAGTGCTGCCAAGCATTGTGCCAAATTTTTGGGAGTAAAAGCAGAGTAACTTCTTAGATTTTGGTGGTGGTTGGGGGTTTTTTTTGATTTAGTGATTAGCAAGCCCTACTTGTGATCTATGGATAGGATTTTTTTCAATGTAAATAGGTCACAGAAAGTGATATATGTATGTGTATGTCTATTATGATTTTATAATCCAATTGTGCTAAAGAAATTGTTTGTAAGACCATGAAGCGTCTTTGGTGCCTGTAGAGAAACATGCAATGGGATTTTGGAGTAGAGAGCTGTAGTTAGGATTCCATAGCACTTAACACCCTCGCTATGAAACATTGCACATGAGATTTTGCCCACCAACATTTGCAATGTTATTGCTCTTCACCTACAGATCTCCTGTTGTCAATAGAGGAAAAAATAATGGTAATTTCTTAGAAGGGCTCTGAAATATTTTCAGCAGTGACTTTTGAGTTAGTGGTGTCTTTATAAGAGTTTAGGTATTTCTCAACATAAGTCATATCATAGAAATATTTGAGACTACAGATGGCTTCCTAGAGTAATT
>NW_008679956.1:55174-69708 GCF_000695815.1 Acanthisitta chloris | reverse complement strand
TTTCCTCTCTTAACCCTTGATTCTTGAAAGATAGGAACATATTAATTTTAGGCATATGATTAATGGCACTGAATTGACAGTGTCATCTTTCAGAGTGCCTTGAAAGGTCAAAGCTAGAGCAACTTAAAAAAAGTATGGTTCACAATGCATTTAGTATTAACAGAACAAATGTGTTTGTTTTAAAGGCAGGGTCTGCAGTCTCCTTGCCCATCTTCAGAGGCAAGCACATCCAAGTGGAATTAGGCATGTTCTTTTTATCAGCTAGTTAGTTTTCCGAGAGCTGAGACAGATAATACAAACAGCAGGAAAACCAAGCAACAGTATTCTATTCTCCTACCCTAAACACTAAGCTTGAAAAGTGATTGAAAGTGGGTTTTATACTTCTGTTAGAACCAAAATGTGTAATTGGTTGGTGACGTTTGCAAATAGCACTGGGTCTGCCAAAGAGCAACTAGAAAGCTCAGAATTGCAATCCCATTAAAATGAAAATAACATGCCTTCCATTGGCCTCAGTACCAGCAAACTACCATACAAACTCCCAAACCTCTGCCAAAGGGTTTTCCCGCTGCTGTATGGATGAAAACAAGATGGAAATGTACGAGTGTAAAGGCACATATACACAAATATACACACAGTCTTTTATAGTTTAACATTATCAAAATGTTACTTTCATACATATGTTCCACCCTTGGATTTATATCTGAACCACAATATATGTCTTGACCCTCCACTTCACATTAGATGATGCAGGAACAACTCCGTGCAGCTCCACAGTGTGACAGTGCTAGGAACCAAAGATTTGTTTACTGTTGTTTCAAAACCTACATATGCGATTTTTTATGAAAAATAACAGAAAGGAACCTTATGGCAAAATGTAAGCATTTTTACTACTGAACCAGTGAGATTCTTCTGTTCATTTTCAAAAATACCACAATGTAGTCTTTTATTCACGTGTATTTGAGGTAGTACTGGGGAGGTTTAGTCAGTGAATCTCTCAGTATTATTAGATGCTTAAATCCCAGTTTCCTATCTCAACTCCCACTAAATGTACATTCATTCTGACTAGAGCTTGGCAAATGACATCCCAAATGTGTCTGGCCATTAACCACCGAGGGTAACAGGTCCATATGATTACCCTAGGAATGAACCAGTACAAATGGGCACAGGAGAACAGCAACCCGGCACAGGGAGGGGAAATCAGTCACCTTTTAGTATTCAGTGCTGATTCAGAGTAGCTAGTGAGCTGGAAATTTATATCGGATCCCACCCATTGTGGTCATCCATGTGGACAATTTTGTGTCTTAATCTCAGGCACTGTTAATCTAATTTTAAAATGTGCTGCCTTTATCCTGTGCTAAGCACACTCTTCTGTATGGGCACTTGTTTTGGAGGAATACTAATGGCACCACTTTTACCAAAATGCTCCTTCAAAGAGTTATATTACTGAGTCTTTCTTGAAAATAGGCAGTTAAGGCTTCTGTGTCTGAGAGGATAAAAAACAATCTTTCAGCTTGCCACAAGGTCACATGAACTAAATGCTTAAGGAGTTCTCTCTGCCCTTTTCTGTTAAAAACGAGGATTAAAACCGTGATCTTTGAGAAACATTTTAGACCACCTGGTATGAAAGGCAATTTCATTACCTAACAGACAAATGGAACTATTCTCAGAGACAAACAGAGAAAAGAAATTCAAAGTTGTTGCTTTAGCACTCAGAGTAGGGTAGCCCTGTGCTCCTCTGGGGTGTCGAAGGAATGTGGCACCACTTGGCTCTGCAGCTGCCCTGACAGTCAGCACCTGCCTTTCCTCTCAGATGACCAGTGAGAAATGTGGAGGTCTCAGCTCCAGGTGGATGCTTCTCAAAAGTATCCGATTGGCTTATGCATTCATCATGCTCCACAGTTTATGTTGTACCAGCACACTGGGGTTTTTCTTCCCTTCCCTGAATAATTTGTCTGCTGTTGGCTCTAAATCTAAAGGTGTATGTTAGCAAACCACAGGCCGTCAAACTACAGAGCATTTCAAAAGACCTTTCTTTCAAATCCTGTCCTCATAGCAGCTGTTTTCTTTCATCATGAAAGACATCAAGAACTGCTTCTTTATTTGACCTTTGCTTTCAGTTTTTCAGAGCACACAACATTTCAAGGGCTTCTGCTTTGTGCCTTCAGTGGTTCTAGAGCTCTATTTCACCAAGGATTGGCAAGTTGTGTGTTTTATCTGCCTTATCTTCACACCAATGGTATGAGATGCCAAATACCTTGTCCGTTATCATACACTTAAGTAATAGTTCTGAGAGAAGTACAGATATCAGAGCTGTCACTGAAGTAGATAAGGGTGCTGACTGTGCACAGTAAACCAGGAAGAATGTGATAACTAGGAAGAGGGTAAATCAATCAAAAAGGGATAACAATAACTGTTTCTTTTGCTTTCCAACTGCACATCAGAAAGCATCTTCCAGAAGTCCATTAGCTCATGTGTCACACGAAAAATATTTTAAATTAGTATCATTCATTGCAGTGCCCTTACCAGCGATAGTAATTGGGTAGCAAGAATTCAGAGAAGGAGAAAGCATGGACACTAAAAGATTGCCTTTGTCCAGAAAGAGTTGAGAGCATGCAAAGGTACCCAAAAGAAAAAAATCCCCTGCTCCTATGTATATGCAGGCCAGATGTCAAAGATAACAGGTGCTGTGGGAAAAAGATTATTGATACTGTGTAATCAGCGCAATACCTGGCACAGCTGGAGACATTCTCTGTGTGGATCTAGACTACCTTGTAGCAGTAACAAGAAGAATGGGATGATGCATCAAAATCCTTGAGTATTTGCCCTGTATTTCCTTAGCACCATAAAATCCTGATATGGAGTATATTTCAGTCTTAGCAGCCTCCGAAGAATTTACTCAGGCGACAAGAAAACAGGAAAATCACATACAGTTTTTTTATTCTGTTTCTCTTGTCTACCCATCTATACATTTAATTTTAGGGCACTGCAAAAAGAAAAATTCCAAATGAAACACTATCAGGCTGTGCTGTGTTGCCAGTACTGACAAACAAACCATTCTAAAGTATTGCCATATTGGGTGGTGATGGAGGCAGTGCCTTAGAAAACAAATCCAGAGCAATTATTAAGCATGTGGCTCAGTCTTGTAATGGAGGTTGTCTATGTGCAATGGGAGAAAAAGTTGTTGCTGAAAACGGAACAAAACTGTATGCATAGCCTGAAAATTTTTTTTGCTGTATATATTTAAGCATCATCCAGATATTCATTCTAGATGTGCCATAAGATGTTTTCACTCAGTGTTGAGCAGTGGGGGAAACAAAATAAACACACACAGAAAACAGCACTTTGGTCTGGAAATAAAGTTTAATGCTGGCTCATTGCAGACTCGAGATTCACGAGAAATCAAAAGGATGCTTTTTTTCATTTGAGGCAGATTTCCTCAGTAATTTGGAGAGGATTTTACTTTCATCTCAGCTTCTATTTATGAAGTACACCTATTACTTTGCAGAAGTGTTTTAAGAATTTGTAAATGCTCTATGGCTGATCAATATAAATTCTTGCCTTAAGCGTTTTCTTTCTACTTTAATTTTTATGTTTCATTCTTTTATCACATCATATGACTTTATAGTGTAGCACAGAGAGGATCATATAGTCTAATGATACAAATTTAAAAATAGCTTCAGCATCTTAACATTGCATGGCTCAGCCCCTGTTCCTGCATCTATCTTCTTGAATTTTAAACAGGAAACAATTTTTCTTTTTTCAGGAGTTGATGGATGCTCATCAAGACCGTGTCAAATTATAGGTAAGACACATTTGCCTAATTTTGTTTATAGTTTTAAATGTCTTTCTAGATCAGAAAATACTGCCCTTGAAGAAAATAAAATGTCTTTTTTTTAAAGTACACTTTAACATATTTTTGTCTGAATTTCCCATGGTTTTGGTTGCTAACCTTACAAAAGCAAACTGTGAGGTAGCAGGAGGTCCTTGATCAGTTTGCTTTCTTTTGCTTCTCCAAGAAATTTGCAGAATGAGAGTTGCACAACATCTATGAGTTTTTCAGACAGGTTTTGGGAAGGTCAAATGTGATTTCAGATTGCCTGTGGGTGCATGCACATAGTGGCATTTGTTCTCTACTGTCCCATTATGTTAGTGATGAAGGTGCTATAGTCATCTAAGTAATTAAGTAGAAACTTTATGTCATGCCTCAAACTGCTATGTACTCTACAAAGAAAAGTTGGGTCTTGTGGTTAAGGCAGTTACGTAGGAGTTTTGGGTTCACATTTAACTTCAAATTTTCAGCTACATAATCGAACTGTATGGATGGCAGGGCCCAGAGAGGGGTGGAGAATAGAGTTAAATCCAGCTGGCAGCCGGTCACTAGTGGTATTCCCCCAGACTCAGTTTTGGGGCCAGTTCCATTTAATATCTTTATCAATGATCTAGACACGGGGATCAAGTGCACATTCAGTAAGTTTGCAGACAACACCAAGTTAGGTGGAGGTGTTAGGCGGGAGGATAGGAAGGCTCTACAGAGGGATCTGGACAGGCTGGATTGATGGGCCAAGGCCAATGGTTTGAGGTTCAATAAGATGAAGTGCTGGGACCTGCACTTGGGTCACAAAAACTCCATGCAGAACTACAGGCTGGGGACAGAGTGGCTGGAAAGCTGCCCACTGGAAAAGGACCTGGTGGTGCTGGTCAACAGCAGCTGAACATGGTCCAGGTGGCCAAGAGGATCAATGGCATCCTGGCTTGTATCAAGAGTAGTGTGACCAGCAGGACCAGAGGAGTGATTGTCACTCTGTACTCATCTTTAGGTGGAGACTGCACCTCGAGCACTGTGTTTGGTTTTGGGCTCCTCATACCAAGAAAGACATTGAGGTGCTGGAGTGTGTCCAGAGAAGGGCAATGGTGAAAGGAGTAGCTGAGGGAACTGGTGTTGTTTAATCTAAAGAAAAGGAGAACTTCTCACTCTCTACACCTACCTGAAAGGAGTATGGGGTAGGGGTCGGTCTCTCCTCCCAAGTAACAAGTGACAGGACAAGAGGAAATGGTTTCAAGTTGCACCAGAAGAGTTTTAGATCGGATATTATGAAAAATTTCTTCACTGAAAGATTGGTCAAGCATTGGAACAGGCTGCCCAGGGAAGTGGTGGAGTCACCATCCCTGAAGGGATTTAAAAGACATATACATATGGCACTTAGGGACATTGTTTAGTGGTAGACTTGGCAGTGCTGGGATAATGGTTGGACTTTATGATCTTAAAGGACTTTTCCAACCTAAACTATTCTATAATTCCATGATGATGGAGATTATCAACAATAAACCAGATATAATTATCATTATCTTTGTTCCACCTGGTTTTATCTATGAATAGGACAGTCTAAGAGTCTGAGACAGGAATTATATGTCTGTATAGTGTTTGGTCCAGGGGGGCCTTTAAACAATATCAAGTAACTGATACTGTAACTTCAGTTACATTAGTAACCTTATCATTTAGTAACTTCAGCAACAAATAGCATTAGCAAGGTCACAGATGTAATATTAACAGTGACCTCCTCAGCCTTATAGCAGATAACAGGACAGGTATTATCTCATTTTTTTTATCAGTAATGTCTGACATAATCCGAATGATGTACTAGTATCTCATTGTGAGGGCTGCTTTCCACAGCCAGACCATTCTGAGCACCTACACACCTTAAGTTTCAATAACATGGTTCACTTCCTTTGTTTAAATCAGTTTCTTAACACTTTAGGGATTCTTTTCATTGCTACATGAGTGACTGTACTTATTACTTCCAGATCAGCCTTATGTCTCTGACCCCCAGATGGTGGTGGAATTTGAAAATGGAAACTTCAAGTTCACATTCCCCAACCCCAAAAATGTGGGTGAGTTCAGCATGACCCTCTTCAAAGGACATGAAAAGAAGGCAATTTGTGCACTCTATTTGGACGAGAAGAACATTGTCCCCAAGAGTAATGTCACCTACTGTCAGACAGAGAATTCAAATACCAGCACCACTTTCATTCTTAAAAATCTGGAAAGAAAGCATAATGGCATTTATACCTATTGCCTGGAGATACTCTATCCCCCTCCTTACATAAATTGCTCGCTGAAAGAAACCTATTTGTACATCCCAGGTAAGTTTAGTTCTCTTCTCCCCTCACTTCAGTTTACTGGTAAGTAGACATTGGGCATGGCTATGCTATGATGAAAAAGGTGACTAGAGTTTGCACAGCTATTTACAAGACAGCTTGAAACACATTAGCAGGGTGCTGGTAACAGTGGCTCTGTGTTGGCAGACTGCTCTGCATGGACTCTTCATATTTATTCATCTTCTTGGGCAGGTTTTGCAGGCCATGCTGAGCTTTGCATATTGTTGGTGGTGGCCAAGGTAGCATCATCCGGAGCACTGCAGTCTCTTTTGCCTGCAGCATAAATTTCCCTTGTCCATTTTTCAAGCTGCTGTGTGTAAATGCTAAGATTATTTCTAGCCAGTGGAAAAAATCCATTCTGAGATTTATCTACATGTGCCTAGGATAAAAAATATCTCCTGTCAAATATCCATGCTAGTTGTGGTATACAGAACTTTCCAATGCCACACAGATGTGAAGAAGATAGTGACCACCTCTCTGAAACAGGCCTTCAGCTTTAGATCCTTCTCAGAGCAGAAGAGATTCACAACTGCTGAGAATTTCTGGCCATTTACTAGGAAGGGCTTGGACTAACTTCAGAAGACTAACTGCACAGGCTTTAATTTTGAATTGCCTTTCACTCAGTGGCTCTTCAGTATATTAAACTGAAAGAGTTAATGTGTGTTTTGCTCCTCTTCTTGGTTCTCCATATACATATAGTTCAGCTGCAACATGGTACTGCCTGTTGTCCTTCTCTTGCTTTCTTTCCCTGTCTCCCAACACCAGGAATAAATAAAGATAGAAGCTGAAATATTAAAGTCACAATTATGTGGTTGGGTTATATTATCTCTGAGCCCTCTCTGAATTTAAAACAGCTTCCCAGAATTAAGGTGTGACATCTGTTTTTGTCTGCAGTGTCCATTTCCATTTGTATGAGCCAGATGCTCATAGCTTTTTCCAGATGTTTCATGCCCTGTCATATTTTCTCATAGATCTGGGCAAGGGTGATTGTGTCCCTCAGCTTGCTTTCCTATCGAAACATGACTGCCATAGTCCACCCTTCCTTTGATCAGGCTGCCCTTTAAATTACCTGTGGTACTCACTGAATGTAAGCTTAAGCTCTGCTCAGATCTGAAGTACTACCATGCTCTCAAGCCTGGCTTGGTTTCTTTTCAGTCTACACTTTAAGCACTGTGTACCAACAGTTTCCTTCTGGAATACTGTGACATTCTGTTTCCTTCTGAATGCACTTTTCCAAGGCAGTGAATCACCTCAGGAAAATCTGTCTCCAGACCTCACTTTTGCTAATTTATTAATATGAAGAGAACAGGGAAAAGAATTTGAAGTCATCTGTAGGGGGATGCAAATTATCAGTAATGACTTCCTCTGCCTCCCCATCTCCAGAGAAGGAAGACTGCTTTTCACAGGGACTCATGCAATGGATAATGATTGGCCTGATCATGTATGCCATAATATCCTGTGTCTGCTGTGTTGCAGCCTGTTGCATAAGGAACAAGGTAAGCAAGTCTATGAGACTATGCAGAACCCTTCTTCCAAGGGTCATGGATGGGGAACTTGATTTAATGAGATTTAGAGGGTGGGACAGGCACATACTCATTCAGCATATGATGTGGTTTTTGACAAAGAGACCAAGTTGTTAATTTACCACTGGAATTCAGTCATTGGTGACAGCAGCTCAGATTTAATTTTTCTAAGGCAGAACTGTTTATTGATTTAAAGGCTGGGAACTAAAAGAAAGAGAAATGCTGCCCAGGTCAGCAAAATTACTTTGGTAAGCAATTCACCTGATTGTTTTCTTCAAGAAGGGGAAACAAATCATCAGTGGAGCAATTTCAGCACTCTTCTGGAGCAAAACCACTTAAACAAGGAACCATTTGGCTCAGGAAAGAAGGAAGACCATAGACATTAGTTATTCTTTTGAGCAATAAGTGGATTTAATTTTCAGTTTGTTTTATTCCAAGTTTTCTATGTGAGTGCCTGTCTGGTCTGACTTTAGTATTCCCATTGAAAACAGTCAGAGTAACTGCCCCACTGAAAGAACAATGTCAGGAGTAGCAGAGGTTAGTGACCACAAATTAAATTCATGGCTTTTTCTTCCTATTGGCAGAACCGGAAGTGTGAATCCAACTCCCACGAGTACAACAGTGAATACATGCCCATGGCAGCAGTGAATGCAGCTAAAAAACCAAGAATCTGAGGTTGTACCTCTGCTTGTGTCTGTTGCAAAGCTTTCTCTGGGAGGGAAAGGACTGCTTCCTGTCTGTGCCATTGATTCTAGGTGGGTGGGTGGGTGGCTGGGGGGGATTGTTACAATAGCTTGTTAACGGAGTTCATGCTGCCATGTAGCAGGAAGGTGAAATTAAAAGCAAAATCTCTGGAAACTTTTTGAATCAGAGTGGCGGGATGGTTCCTAGAAATGCAACTGCTTCACATCTGTGCAAAGTAATGATCTTATGCATGAGGAAGAGATGTCAAACTGTTCCATTCAGATTATTCAGATGGTGCATGGCACCCAAAATCTCTCTGGGGAAGTGATTTGCTAGATTTACTGAGTGTTACTGGCTAAGGGAAAATATTCTAGAGACAATGAGTAACTTCTTAACTACTTAAGCCCTAGCCTAGCAGCCAGAAGCAGTTTTAGATACAGAACAGAAGCAGAATCTGTACTGATTCAAATGTATGGCTGTTGCACATAACTGATTCTCCATTTCTATTCTAGGTATAAGTTGCTTGTGACATGGCAGTTTTGGAAGCAGAGTTTTCCAGCTACTTGAACCTGGACAATGGGAAATCAGCATTTCCTCACCTTTCCCACCCTCTCTGAGCTATCATAATGGTCCTGTGCTCAGTCATGAGACACTGACTCTAGTACTTTTCTGAGCTGTGTTTTGCTCTGGCCTTGTTTGTTATCTGGCACTCTGCCTGATCCACTGATCTGGACATGAAATGCTAACAATGTGTTAAAGATGTCAGCTTTTAGATGAAGAAAACGTAGTGAGTTTGCTTGAAAGTAGATTCCTATAGTGCTGCTACACAGAAAACTTTTATTTTGTAGTCTCCTTTATGGTAAACTTTCTGCTGGAGACCAAAAAAAGACTACCTCTACTGCCAATCCTTGTGGCACAGCCATGGAGCGCTGTCAATGTATTGCACATGCCCTTTGTTAGGGCTAGTTTAGCAGAGGAACAAAACCTGAAAGAGCACAGCAGACACTCCTCTGTGACACAGTACCTCAGGTATGCACACCTGTATTTTTCGTATTTCTACTCTCAATATCTTTGCCATTCACACCTCGGGGCTCCTCTTATTTAATTAAATCATCAATTTTTTTACTAACAGGAGAACATATCACAAGACAAGTATATTGCAAGACTGCAATTGCTCTTTAGATCAGTTCAAAGCTGCAGGATCAGCTCCTAAACTAGGAGGCACAATCTCTCATATTCACATCTTGTAGCACAAATGTAGCACAGCCCATAAGGCCAATATATTCATGGACTGTGCCCTGCAATTATCTTCCTCTTGTGGTTGACATGAAACTTTTACCACTTCCCCACTGGGTTCAGGCATTACTTGACCTGCCTCAAATTGCTCAGAGACTTCAGTATGAATGAAATGATCAATTCTTCATGATCCTTGTGAAATACATGATAAGTCTGACCATAAATGAAACAACTGAGAATCCACCCTGCCAGGCACCATTTGAGTGCTGGAACTAGAGTGGTGCATTGATTCTGAGCCTCTCTATAATACATTGGAGAAAAATAAGTATTGGTCAGAGGACACTATACAGAAAGATACACAGCCTGCTTGTCAGGCAAACAGAAGGCTGGTTTCAAATTTGATAGGGCAAACAGAGATGAAGAGGAAATAAACTGGTGTGTCAAGAACAGGGTTGTCCTCAACAAACACCTAAATACACAGAAGTATTGCAGAGAGAAGGTGCAAATTGGCAACTGTGACATTAAGCAAAGGGAAATGAGTAAAGCATCGAATGAGGCAAGGACTGCCAATTACACAGCCAGTGCCCTGCTCAGATAACCAGCTCCTAGGCAGAGTTGAAGAGGGGCACCCTGATGCGGTGGGTAACATTACAGTCTCTCCCATTGTTCTGCCATATAACCTTTGCCAAATTAGTTGACCTCCTCAGCAAACAAAAATCTTCTCTGTACATCCACAAATGCACTTATTTCACCATCTAAAAAAAATCAGTGAAATTATTGCCTTTAAAAATTATTGGTGAAATAGCTAACCTCTACTACCTATGAGAAATACTGGATGCAAGTTTCCATGTCACAGTGGAGAGTCCTATCCCCTGGAACTTTTCACCAGACTGAGAAGAAAATTCAAGAAATAAGGAGTTTCTGAAAGAAGGAAAAACTTGAGGTTTGCCTTGAGGTTCTGCTGGATAAAGGACAAATGATGAAAGTCTGAATAAGGCAGTTCAAAATACATATATTCTGCACTGGAGAGATAAATGACATATTCATTGTAACACAACTTTTGGAAGTCTGAGGTTTAATTACTGCTTTCTTTTGAGGAAAAGCTATTTTTATTCTTAATAAAATATTTTTTATTATGCCATATGTGTCCCTAAGAAAGTTCATGCCTGTATGTGTGTAATGTGAAAGAATTAAGCCCTATAAAATCCACAGCACAATGTGGGGAGAGTACAGGGCAATTTATCCTCATATAGTATCTTAGTGGGAAGCAGGAGATGGACTAAGGAAAAAGAAATCTATAAAGTGAAGTCCGAAAATTTGGATCTGTTTAGATGCAGTGAGGTAATGACATTGTTTGGATCTGTTTGTTTCTTTTATTTTAATGAGAAATTTTTTTTCCGCATTGTTCTATTTCTTCTTCCTTTCCTTTAATCCTTTATGCAGCATACTTCTAGTGTTCAGGATTATTTTTGAACATTTTAAAATTTGTTTCTGCCATCTTCCAATACCTCCAAATCAAAAGGAGCTGGAAGAAGATAAAGGATGACAGAATGCAAAATAACAAGTAAAACCTGAAAAAATAATGAGCTGAGTCTATAGATTGCGTGACAAGAACTGATTAACATAAAACAAAAAGAGAAAATAGTCAATAATACTAAATGAAAAGCCTGATAAACTAACAGGTCAGCATTTAAAAAAAGTAAAAACTCTCTTTGGAAACTCCCAGTTTTGGTAAAAGACCATTTTAGCAGGAAAAAAATCAGATAAGAGCATTTCAACCAACCCCTGTACAAAATCCACTTTCAAGACAAGCAGAAGCTTAAGAATCATCCAAATAACAGCCAGGAAATCAGAGGTCTGACGGTAAAATAAAATACTAAGTCAAAACCTCAACCTCTGTTTGCTACATAATGGTTTAGGATTGTAACAGAATTTTTATGATTGCTCAACCGTCCATGAGGAGGGTTCTCCAACCTGTCCCTCCCCTTTTTTGTCTTCTATTGTTTCATGGGCATTATGGCTGAAAAATTATTTTGGCTAGGGTTTTTCCAGGAGCTGAATCCCTAACAACAGTGGTCTTGTAAAATCAGTTTCTGTCATACATGTGATATAAGATTCAGGGTCAGTAAAATGTTTTCATCCTTTCTGATTTATCATTGCTATAAGTCACCCCACATGTATTTACACTCAGTAATGCCCTTTAGATCTTTCCAGTCCACGCCAGTATGGAATGTATGAAGTCAGTAAGTCAGTAAACCAAATAGGTATGTATGGCAAAGAACTGCTCATAATCTTGAAGGTTAAGACCTGAAATAAAAATTTACGACTTGAGCAAAATTAATCTTGCTAAATAAATAGTGTGATCTCATGTGAACAGATGAAAGATGTTTAGGATGACAACTTCGGCTACTCCAAAATGTAAGAAAGGATAAATGATAAGTATACCATAACTTGAACACCTGCATATCTTGAGATGGTTTGAAATTCAAACCTCAGTATATTTTTCAAGCTTATCTCTCCTGCCTGAATTATGGACCCAAATCTGAATGGTCTTGGAGTTTAATGATTAGCTTGAGGATTGCAATTTCGTACCTAATATATAGTACTGGGAATGAAATGACACAATGAGGGCCATTTTCCCTTAGTACAGGTATTTCATTAACTTCAAAGTTCAAGTAGTTCTAAATTCTATCATATTTCTTACAGACTTTACAAAGTTTATTTAAGTCTGGGGAAAAGAGGCTCCTAAACTGGAGTAAAGCAAACAAATGAATCAAAATGAGGATTGGTATTGAAGATATTGGACACCATTATTCATAAAGTGCTTTATAATGTGGGAAGTCCCTTATGCATTTGAATGCATAAGTTGGTTTGCAGAACACAGCAATAATAAAACACAAAAATACAGGTAATTGAAATTATTTAGTAAAAAATAAATCCATTTGATTAGTAGGGACTTCTGCCCATACAAGGTTTCCTGAGGAGCTGGATCTCAGTTTCTGCCTTTGAGACAGAACTACTGCAATGAGACTACTGCAATACACCCAAGTCCCCTAAGTTGTCCGGTCCATCATTGCTATAGCAGCCTGTCATAAAAATTTGCCAATTTCTTGAGAGATGAAAGTTTTGAGATTTGTATTTATGTTCTATGATTATGCATTCAGTTCAGTGTGGCGGATTTGTTGGAGAAGAGGGAGGAACAGGGAGGAATAAACAGCTTTACTGGCAAAATGAACTGAGCAGGTATGAACTGGAGATATGAAGAAGAGGTCGGGGGTGAGCTTCATCTAAATGAGTATGCCGGAGCTATTTAATTCCTCCTGGGTTTAATAAGATCTTGTATGGCTTGAGATCAATTTTTAAAAAGAGATAAATCAGGTCCGATTATCAACAAGAAAGATTTAGCTGCTGCACACATCAAGCATAATAATCTTTAAAAACTGCAAACATTAACAACTTTGAAATATTGAATGTCTTCCATGTATTAAATCCTGCAACATCCCTCCCAGTTTTTAGTACACTGTTGGCAAATCCATCACCAATGATATTTCATCCTCTGTCCCAATGCACTGCATAAGCAAGTTTCACTGCAGCAGCAAGTTTCACTGCAGCTTATATAGTATGTTGCCATCTCTTGGAATTGAGGCTAAGATTTAATGTCTGGATTGTGCAAAGACTTACAATGGGGTATTCCCTTTCCCCCTGCTGAGATGGAAGGCTCATTTGCTGACCCAGGATTCTTCAGAGAAAAATCCCTGAAGCACTGAGAAAAGTGGAATTTATGTTAGCACCAGCTGATGAGAGCAGGAGGGAAGAGCATACTGCCTTCCGAAGGTGGCAGTTTAACTGAACATGATCTGTGGAGCATGATGATGCTGCATAGGCTTTGCAGGTTCCTGAGAGCAAATTTTGGAGGACGAAGCTCAAAACTGGGATTCTCAGATCTTTTGCTCCTTAAGACTCTTTTGGGTGACTACAAGAGATGATGTAGTAAGCACTTGCCTGAGTGCCAGCAGAAGTGCCTATGTTAATCCTCCTATCTATGGATCCTCCTGTTGATCAGGCTGGCATTGGGCTACCACACAGCTGGGTAGGACCATGACCATGAGACAAAGGGACCACAGAGTCTCTCAGGGGAGTCAGAGCTTAGTGCTGCTGCTCTCATTACTGAGCTATATCTAGGAAGCTCTCGCTACCTATGTGGAGGAATGGCTCTGCAAAAAGGGACATGATTTCCTTGGAGCTGACAACCCAGCTTGTAGTGTGGTGTAAGGCCTACAGCAGCTGTGACTGAGCCTTGAACCTGCTGATAAGGAGCAAGCTCTGCCTGGCAGAGCTGGCTCTGACCGGCTCTGAGTCCGGTGTCAACAAGCTCCCTGGAATTCCTGAGAACATCCTGGAATGTGGACAGACACCTGCTTGCACCAATCATAAGTTTACCCTGGACACTTGGGCAAGGGCAATAAACCAATCATGTATCCGCTGCGTTCGCGTACTCTGTGTGAATATCTCTATATATCTTGTAAGTACTAAGAATAAAGGAGAATGACCATACTCATATTGAGACTCATCGTTACTCCAAGTCCGGATCCCACTCCAACATCCCTACATCCTTGAAAGCCAGACCAGTGCTTTTATTTCTGTCCCTATTTCTGGCTATGTCTCTGCTGTTCAGTCACAACCACAGCTCCATGGAAATCCACCTCATCCCATGCCCTGGCTCCTCTTAATGTCTATGCTTCAGAGGCCCAACCAGGACTTTCCCTCTCGCAGCAGGGAAGCACTCTGAGGCATTGGCTGTTGGCAGCAGGACTTCACAGGGACGTACCTGTGCAGAAAAAGGAAGCTCAGTGGAGGTGCATGGCAGAAGCTCTTGCTTGGCTATACAATGGTCATGAAAGAGAAATTAAAGACATGGCCATGTTTGTGCAAGAG
>NW_008679956.1:39869-55144 GCF_000695815.1 Acanthisitta chloris | reverse complement strand
AGGGAAGATAAACTAAATTAAAGGATTTGGGATTTGGGGAGTTGCAATACATCATGACCATGACACAGTCCCCATTTGCAATAAAAGTTGGCAAACAATTGGCTGTGAGGACAGTTAGCTATAGAAAAATACCTGGTATTGACCAAGTTGTGTGAGAAAACCTTAGCCAGGCAGTAACTTCTGTGGACTATAATAGACTAAAACAAACAACTCTTAAGGCATACTTGTAGAGCAAAAAGTATCTTTGCTTCCAAAAAAACCCATGCTTTTACTCAAGGAAGGGACTGAGTGAAACATGCAGCCAGTGAATAAGGGTCTCTTTCAAGCACAATACATTTATTCAGAAGAACACTCCCTGGCCTGGGGCTTCATTCCTGTATAAAGGTTTGATGGAGACACAGCCCTCCAAAACACTAGCTGCTACCCATGGCTTTTCTGGCTGACAAGTTGCTGCTCAGCCTCTGAGAGGGCTGTGCTGTCAGCCAGAGAGGCACCCTCTGTGTTCCCCAGCAGTCTGGCCTGGCCAAGGAGCCTTATCGAGGGGGGGAGGAGGGGGTGTGTGTGTGCAAGAGCTGCCACTGAGCACCTTCTTTGCATTTCCTTGTTTCTTTCACATGCAGCCAATGCAAAGAGGTATGAAGCTTCTCCTACTGCACCATCACCAGCTCCAAAAGCTAAAGGAAACTTCATCTGCATCAGGAATCCAACACAGATGAAACAAGCCCTGTCTTTTCTTCCTGCTAAGTGTGTTGGTTTCTGTTTAAAGATTAAAGAAAAAAGTGTGCTCTTTACTGGAAAATATAGGCATACTAAAGAAAACAGCCACCCATGTTGAATAGTGCCTCATGATTCATAATTTCCACTGAAAATCTGAGTAAAAGAAATATCCTCTTCACTCAAGATGATGAAAACACACGTTTTACTTAATGATAAAAGAGGCCTCTGTATGCTTGAAGAAAACTGTCACAATTACTAATTCAAACAGGAATCTTCAAATGACCCCAAATGCCTTCAGCCCACAGATCACTACTCTCCTTCTGTAATTACAACTAGCCAAAGTGTCTTGCAGAGACCTAAACTGTGTTTCAGTAATGGTGACTCATTTTCCTTTCCATTACAAAACAGTCTTCAGTTAGTAGACACCAATAAAAACAACAGTTGTTAAGAAAAATATGCAGAGAAATATTGCTACAGTGTAGCTAGTGGAATAAAACATAGCAGTGAATTTTTTTAAATGTAGTCATTCTGTCACTTTGATGGCTAACCAGAACACTGCACCACAAGGCCATGGAATTCCTTCTTAGTCATTTTTAAGGTACACTTTCTCTGCTTTCTGTGGTGCTGGCAAATGCAGATACAGAATCTGAGGCTAGAGCAAGAGCAACAAGGATCATTTTTCAGATGTTTAAGTGCAAATGAGCAATCCACAAAGGACCTGCTTGGGTCTGTGGCACCTTGAGGTGTCCAGAGATCTTCCCCTAAGAACTAGTAGCAGAAAAATAAAGTTCCTTTGCCTACATACAGTAGGTCCCTGAAGCCATACTCCGTTCACAGGTAGTGTCACAGAATGAAGGGATTTGAGGTCAGAAGATTAGGACATGTACCTAGAACATGGTAAGCTATTCATGTCCTGTGTGATCTGAGATCTACCAAAGGGTTGAGAGACTGAAACAGACAGCTTTCTCCAACCTGATGTGTAGTTGTTTGGCTTGGGCAATGGATGTCACAGCTGATTGAAGTACTGTGGTGTCATATCCCAGGGGCCTGGGGACAGCTCTTCGGCAGCACCCTCACTGCAGTGGGTCACTGCAGCAGGTCACAGACTTGGAGGAGGGGGGGAGCATGTTCCTGCAGCCTAGTGGTTGCACCCTCACAGTACCATCCCATAGACTGCTAACGAACTTTGTGTAAGTAATTCAGAGCTGAAGTATCAAAACAGGTTTTGAATCAGAAATTCTCCTTCTTCAGGTGACTGCCAGTGACTAGTGGACTACAGAGATTTCTCTCTCCCACACTCTACCTCTCCCCCACTGAACCTTCAGGCTGTTTCAGGATGTCATCTCTCCTGGGAGGGGGTGTTTGATAACCAGAAGTATGCTCAGTAAAATACTCTGCATTGGGTAAGCCACATGCTACTGACACAATTACAAATCACCTAATTAGGCATTTTGCAGCTGAATGCTGGCTAGACTCTGTACCTGCAGACAGATGGTGACCCATATCTGCCAAGGGCAAAGGAACATCTATGGAAGTTCAGAATTTTGGGAGGCCTTTTTTGCAGCCATTTTATACACCATTGTCTGGTATCACACACATCCCCAGAGTTTCCTGTGTCTCCTGCGTCACGGACTAATATTGCTATAAGGAAACTACCAAACATGGTTAAAGCTACCCCAGTTACTGCCCTTCAAAAATACAGGCATAATTCAGGTTGGTTGGCAGCAAGATTTTAGTGCAATGGGGGAAGCAGGAAAGAGACACTGGAATTAGTGGGGTCTTGCTAGCAGAAAGAGCTTTGAGGTTTCAGGCATGTGTAGAAGGAAGAAGGGGAGTCTTGTTCTCTCCCCCTTCTCCCCCTTCTACTACCTCACTCCTTTGGGTTACAGAATTCCCATCTGGGACCTTGTGATACAGATGCTTAAGTTCCTTCCCTGCAGGCTCCTCTATTCATGGTTCTGCAGTTCTGAAGAGAAGGAAGAGGAGGAAGGGCTTTGCATGTAGCTCTGCTCATACAGGAAACTGGGTGGAAGAGATGAGCCCTGCTCTGTGAGCCAGATGAGGGTTATCCTTTGTCTGCGCTTCAGGGAAGATTTGCTTGATGCCTGTCAACTGAACTGAGTCCCTTGGAGGGAGGAAGGGAAAGAAAATGCTGAGAGGCTAAATGGATGGAGAGAGGTCAAACTTGTTCCTGAGGATAACTTGCATTCAAGTAATGTTTGCAAAGCCACTTATTTCACAGTGTAAACTATATGGACAAACATTAATGAAACTCCAAACTATGCAAAAGTCAAATGATCTGGACTTTCTTAACCGAGGTTGAGATTTAGGTCACATTTGCTTAAAATACAGTTAATCTGTGAATACTTTTGCCACATCTGGTGACTTTTGATTTGACATCAAAATAATGCAAATTTCACAGTGCTTTCAGGATGTGCTTGCATTGTAGTCAAACATTCGATGAAGCTCTGTGGTTTTCATTAAGTTTGCTTAAAGATTTGAGTCAAATTCAATCCCTTTATTTGCAGAGACAAGTTATGTAAAATGAACTCAAACAAAGTGAAGAGTCAACCTGTTTTTCCTCTGGTTTCTAGGTGGTCACTGGCAACGACCCTTCAGGTCAGTTCCAGCACCACTACAGTAAAGCTCTCACCAAAGTCTCTCTCCTACTGTCCTCAGAGGTCCTCGTGAGCTTCCCTTCCAGGCAGCTCTCTGGGGTCCTGTGTAAGGGCTGGACAATCAGAACTAGCTTTCTTCACAAATTTTCTCTAACTTCAACTTTTGTCAGGACCACATATTTCCACAGATTTCTCAGGCTACCCACAAGAGTCATCAGCACAGTAATAACACCTAAGACTAAACTGACTGTTGTGAACTTTGAAGAACTCCTGAAGGATTGAAAGTGGCAGAAAACAGTCTCTGATGCCAGCCCCTTTCCCAACTCAGACTTCTAACACATTGTTTCCTCTGCTACATCAAGAAAGGGTTGAAAAACAATGCAAAGAGCATGAAAAGCAGCTGGTCTCTGATTTTGTACATATGGATCTGGGCCTACAGCACAGTTCTGCTGACACCCGCACCCACTCTAGGAGTGTCCGCTGTACATATACAGAGCAGTGCTTAGGATATTTATGCAGTGTTGCAAAACAAGTCACAGGTAATGATGGTTGTAAACAACAGTAAATGAAAATAACCACAATGTGAGTTCACATGTGGAGAATCAAGCCCTCGTTTGGAAGTTCATTCAGCGAGGCCAGCTGAAAAAAGCATTTCTCAGTGTGCCACTGCCCTGCAGGGCTACCAGCAACATGAAGTAAGTAAAATATTCTCATAACAAAGCTACACATGTGCCATCCCAAAGGCACAGAGTAAGCAGATCTGCTGGAAGATGGTACTCTCTCCCTGATTGCATTCAAAACAAACGTATGCTGCTGCTAGCAGTCTGTTTTATCGACAAACCCAGACAGCTTCTCCTGAGGGCCTGGGATCAAAATTAGCAACTTCAGCAAGACTCATCTGTGGGGAAGCAACAGTCAGAATCTTTTATCAAGACTGGTTGTATTTTGAGAATATTAATTTCAATATTACCAAGATAAAATTAGCCATATTTAAGTGAATGATTAACAACACAGCTTCCAGGAATGAAAACCCCAACAAATGAAATCTCTTTTTGAAAGTCATAAGCACATTGAGATTTCGATGATCAAGTAACTAAACCTATCAAATATGCAGAAGTGTTTCTGCGGTGCATAGAATTGATGCACACTTTCTTATAAGCTTGTCACATTGCCAAACAAATAAAGAAAAATTAAAGAAGCTAAATGATATTTCTCACAAATCATTTTGATCTCTCTACTGTTCTGCTTCATTTTTCCCTCCTGCTTCTACATATTTGTCTTCAGCCTTTAATTTGGAGGTTCCTCAGTTGTGTAAGTAAGCGTTATAACTATGAAGTATAGCAAGGCCCTGATCCCTCCTTTTGGGCCTTCTGCTATACACAATGGAAATAGAATAAAAGTCTTTCCCATCTATACACATCTTCTGAATTCCACCTGCTTCCAGCTCACTCAGCTATAAATGGGCAATGCTCACTTGTCTGGGAGGCAACAGCCGTGGAGGTGTCACCTCAGCCGCTGCTTCTGTGGGTACTGTGAAGCCACAGTGTGTGTGCTCTCATTACGTGTGAGCTGATAGGGCACCAACACTCAGTTCTGATCTTGAGCTTCACCTTTGACTACAAACAACTGTGTGTCAAAACCTGTTTACCACAAAGCACAAACTATGCCGGGTGTATCTGGGCAACTGGAGTCCATGTCAGGCACAGACGAAATGAGTATTGCACAGAACTAGTAAGTCATTTCATTATCATCAGTGAAGAGCCTGTAAGCTTCCCTTGGGAACTCAAAAGATGCCAAGTAGGCCACAGCAAATTCCTCTCTCCAGTTTCAGTTTCAGAACTCAGTACTCCTGACTCGGATACTGGCAACCCAGAGTACTGCTGCTGATGGGAAGGAATTCCCTAGCAAGAATTCAGGCTGCATGATTAAGGACTTCAGTGACTCCTGTAGACATCTGAAACTGGAACAAACAGAAGGCAAAGCAGGAATCAAGCTCCTGAATCTGGCTAATGCAGCACAGCTAGCGGAGGAAAACAGTCTGCCTAGAACTGCTGCACTCCACGACCTTGCCACTCCTTTCGTCTTCCAGTTCATAGACACCTCTAATCCTAATACCCAATTGAGCTGAAAGCTGAACAAAGTAACTTTTTTCCCTGACTCGTGAGACATGTCTGGTCATTGTAACAGTGGAAGCAGAGCTGTCATGGCAAGGTCCCCATCATAAGAAATTATTCCTAAAACAAGCAGCCCTATGACACAGACCCTTCCCCCTGCAACGACAGATGGGTTCAGAGCACCCTAATGTATTCTGGGGCCCAAGATACATTTGAGTCTCCCATAATTATGTTCAGGCTTGTATATGATGGGGTTTTCTGCTTTAGTTATTTCCCTGCATCCTGCAGTATGGGTTTTCCACCTGTGGATCTCTTCCATGGATGTAGCCAGTGAAAACGTGCAGTCTCACAGGGCAGGGGTGCACTTCTGGAAGAAGGGCAGGGCAGTTGCCCCCATTCAGGACCAAGTACCCCTGTGGAAACAATCTGAGCAGTGGGAAGTGGCGGAGAGGCATCATCAACTCTATGCCCTGTAATATTCTTACCCTTAAAAAGAAAAGGTGTTTAGAAGACTTAGGATAACACAGTCAATAATCTATGTTTTTCAATGATGTCTGTGTCTCTTTTGTTGACTGGAGATGTGACAGTGCACAATTATAAGAACGATCAAAAATGAAGAATTGGGATAAACTGGTAAAAAAAGTCAATGCACAATAAAATCAAATAATTTCAGAACCCTGTGCAAGTCAATATTGCTATGGTTTCTCCCAGTGAAGCAAAGGTCCTATTTGTTTGGTTTTTTTGTAATGTGTGACACTTTCATATAGGTCCAAGAGCGTTTTCATGATTGTATATGTGATTCTTTAGTATGTTACTCAGCTGTCAAAGATTTCCTCAGTGAGCAAAGCTAATGGATAACACCAGGAATTATGTAGCCATAACCATGTTTACTGCTATCTCCTTGTCTCTGCCTGGTTGAGAAAGATGCAGACACCACAGAGTGGCCTTTGAGATGTCCTAGTTGTAGTCAGTATTGTTCTAAAAACTGCTTAGATGCATATGTGGTTTTGGCTTCTGAGAACTGGGTTGAATGATAGTTGAAAACTTCAGTATAAATGCCACTTGTGTATAGTAGAGTTACAGATGATAAGAAAATAATTATAATCAGTGTCTTATATATAGATAAATACCCTCTATACATGAGGTAATTATTTTGCACATATACACATATGACCCCTGCATTATTATAATCAGTCTGTTCTGGATGACATATAAACAATTATTTCTGGTTTATGCTCCCAATAAAAGACCTGGAAAAGTAAGTAAATTACATCATTTAAAACTCTGATTCTATGAGAAGACAGGGAGATACATACCCTGTTATTGCTTTTTTGCAATAATTCCAGAGTGGGAAGAATGTTACTAATTTGAGGATGACAGATGTCTGCCAGCTTTTGCTAAAAGATTTACAAGCACAAAGTTGGTGGGCTATATTCTCTTAGTGCCCCATTCTAACAGTTCCTGGCGTACCAGGGTTATTTCAGTTTCATGAGGGGAAAGGCAATGTAAACTTGAGAAGTCTACACTGGGGAGAGTGATCTGGTATGCATAAAGCCTCTGGGCCTTTGGTTCATAGATCAACTTCTTTGACTGAAAAATAGAAACCCTCCGCTAGGATGTTTAAAGGATGATAGGCTTTAAAGCACATTGCCTCAAGATTTTTTTGCCATTATGAAGAAACTTCATTACCTAGGCCCTTTACTGAGGGAGGAATAGTATGGCATTGCCAGCATCAAGCCTGGGAAAAAGCAGAGTTTCCAGAATGGTGCCAGAACAACAGGGTTAAAACTTGTGATCTGCAGAAAAGGGTTCTTAATTGCTGTCAGGAAGATGTTTGCATTTTGAGGAGGGCCTGATTCCTCAACAGGAAGGAGATGACAACAGTGATGAAGAAAACCTTTGTTACAAAGGAGGAGAAAAAGTTCAGGATAGGGAAACAGTATTCAGAGCTTTACCAGCACATGACTTTGGTATGTCCCTACATGGCTAAAAGACCTGAAACATGCCACTACGTCTTCCCCTGAGAAGCTACCACAGATTTACAAATATATTCAACCCCATCAGTATAGTGGCTCTCATGTATCTCACAAAGAGAACACTGAGAATTCTCATGAGTTGAAGGACAGAGTCAAAGGGGCCTTTGCTTTTAGAAGGTGATGCAGTTGCTATTGGGAAACTTATGGCCTTCAAATTTAACAGATTTTTCTCCTCACATTTTTCCACATGCTACTGCATAACAGAGTGGTAGTTTGATTTTCTTCATATGATTTCTACATATATCGATTTTCTACATAAGATTTTCTTCTTACCAGAACAAGGTACATATTATATTTATGTGACTGCATGTCTAAAGCACACTGTCTGGACTGTTTGTGAATGCTAGAAATTGACAGGGAGCCTGTGGCTCTTTTAAAGAAAGCTCAACTACTGTGGCCTCTGGCTCTAGGGATATGTTTTTGGGGAAAACAATCAATGCATGCACTTTTATTGCAAACCCTAACACTACAAAGGAATCCATTGTTATGCTCTTACTAAGTGTCTTTCCTGGGTATCTTAGAATCAATCATAATTTTGACAGTCTCTCAAATCCATATGGACTTGCAAAACTTAAAACATGTCCTCTGAGAAGGCTTTTCTCCCTCATGTAATTTGTCAGAGTAGGTAACAAACTTGCATAACCTCTCTAGCACATGTGCAAAAGAAGGCATCAGAAAACAGTGAGGAAATGGCCCTCCTGAGGAATGAGAGCAAAGATTACAGGATATCTAAAAATGAAAAGATTTTTAAGTTTGAAGAAAAGAACTTCCTCTTTCTTATTGTGAAAAAACTCCCATCTCAGACAGAAGCAAGAGACCTCAGGATTTCCCACAGAGTATATAACCCTTGGAAAAGGGAGAGACTATGTTAATAAATTCAACCAGCAAGAAGGAGTACAATAATGTAGGCACAGGATACTGGTCAACAAAATGTCAAACTGTTTCATTTTTTTCTGCTAACTCCAAAAGTCACTGCCCTTGGTGTTCTGGAAGTGCTGGATGGACTCATCAAAGATTTTACACCACAGGCTGAAGTGCTGTTTAGTCAGATTTGCCAATGTAAACCCACTCTCGGAATGAAAGGCTCTGGGATAAGCAAGTCCAATTTCAGGGAAACACATCTAAGAATGCCTTCTTCATATTGAAGTATCTTTGTAAAATCCAAGTGAGCTGAGCAGTGTCCATATTCTTAGGCAGTCAACTTCTTCTATGGTTTGTACCTGTAGCATACTTAAAAACTCCTCATCTGGACTTATTAACAGTGTTGGTCACTCTGTATCCTTGCGAAGTAAATTTCAGCCCTCAGATGACCTACTTTAATCAGTTGAATACTGGTAGGAAGATCCCTTGTTGGAAGACAGGTCATATTTTGAAGTCATGTAACCAATGTCAATGTCACCATCAAAAAGTTGGTGATAAGCAACATGGGAGGTATTATTCATTGAGGCTTTTTCTCTGCTCATCTGTGTAAGAGTTGAAACAGTTCTAGCTCAGACTTTGAGACACACTTCAAAACCACAGTGAATGAGTGCCATGTTCAACATAAGTCTCGATTACCTATCAGAAAATTTCCCATCTTTTTTCTTCCTCACAAATGGTGGGCCCCATGTCTTCACCTGGCTTCCAAAGGGGTTAGGAGGACATGTATAATGGGAACTAAATTCTTATTTTTCCTTTAGCAATACTTTTTAAACTATACATCAAACACAAACACTTCCCTGGACAGAATCCACCTTATTCAACATGTCCTACTGTGACACAAGGCTTTGCGATCTCTAGGCTCTTTCTCAAAAAGGGGACATATTTTTGAGACAGGTTGTCAGATATGTGGTCTACACACATCAGACTCATCACAGTGAATCAGGAACCCACTGAAGGATGTGTTGTGCTATAGTTATGGCATATGGAAGGATCTTCATAACTTTGATCACATGAATAACTAGGATTTAGCTTGACCGTTACCTTACTAAGAAGGAATTTTATGATGGCCTTATTTGCCCTTACTGGTGTCAATATAACACACAGGAACTTAGTGCAAATTGTCCTAAATAAGCAATAAACACTATTTGCTTTTCCCTTGAAGGTGTAAGCAGAACTACCCATGTATAGAAAGTTCCCCACATGCCATACATGCTACAGTGTCCATGTATACACACCAGAGAGATGTTTTGTGAGTCTTGCTGGTGAAGAAGAATTCATGAGCAGCCCTCGGCAGAATTACTTTAAATAAGGGCTAGTTTACCATCCCTGGAAAAAAAATTAAGCACTGTTACAGATTTTGTTTCCAACCATCTGTTCACTGCTCAGCAGTACCTCAGGCAACTTAGCCTACTTGTCCTACCTTTGCTCATGTGGAACAATAATTCCTGAAGGGAACAGTAATAGCAGTGCAGCATAAATTATGCCCATCATTTACCTCCCTCAGGATATCTGAGAAGCAGTTCCTTCAGAGATGTTGTTCCAGCTGTAGGGATAGTGTATTTCCACTAAATCCTCTTCCCAAGAATGTGAAAGATTCAAGGATTTAACTGATGGGATTGTAAAACCTATGCTCATGATTTATGGGTAAACTCCAGTACAGGTTTTGCTGCACAGAGTAGAGTAAAAGCTCTCGTTTTCTCCTGCAAGCATCCCTCTCCAAACATCACCCACTTCTGAGAATTTCATCCAGCTGCTGAATTTAGTCAGCATGCCACCCCAGCTCCTTCTCTTGCTAATTAGTTGCTTGCAAGCTTCACTTGCACATCATCAGTAGGTAAAACTAACTTGTCTCACAGTGGTCTAACCCATCTCAGGTTCCCTCTTCTCTATTCCGTTTACTCCTTTTACAACTGTAGGACTTTCAACCATGTAAATGCTGCCCATGTTTGTAGTTGACTTTTTTATAATTCTTGAAAGTTAAAAAGGGCCAATGCTCTTCCCTGGTAATCTTTTATTTGGCACCTTGTTCTCAGCACTCTAATAACACCATCTACTTTGAAAATGTCACTGGCCTACATCCATTAATAACCTTTTTCAAGGTTCTTTTGATTTCCGGCACATTCATATAGCCTCCTTTGGTAAAGGAAGGCCCTTCCCTTCTTATTTTCTTCCCTTTTTCCCCCCCTTCCTTAGGGAAGGACTTTAAAAGAAGGTTTAAGATCTGGTAGCTCAAAGACAGTGGCAGAAAATGGAGCCCAGAGAAGAGGCAAAGGATTTCTACTCCTGCTGTCAGGTGCTGCTGGCAATGATTATAGGCTGTTTCAGTGCTCCTATCTGAAGGAGTTCAGCTGGTTGCTTAAGAGCAGTCCAAACCTAGAATGTACTCCTACTCACAGCTGTCAGAGATACAGTCCAACTCTACCTTCAATGTCTCCCCATTGCTACTTTCAATGCTCATTAGTTTCTCCTCTCACATGTGCACTTGTAGATTAGGTCACTAAGGAAAATCTACAATATGCTTTTTAGGAGACCTAAACCTCAGCTCCAATATGACCAAAGTCATTGAGTCAGGCAGGCTGGTGGTCAGGCTCCCACCCACCACAGCACTCGGCTCTCAGAAGCACCACAGCTTGACCTCACTAGAGTCCAGCCCACAGCAAACCACACACACCTGCAGGTGTGCTCTTGCCTGTGGAGCAGGATCATACCTAGCACTCAGTACGACACACCAGGGAGGAAGATGATGCAAGACACAGCTCACCCCATTCCCCAAAGTGCTAGAAGGCTGTTTTGCTCATTGACAGACAACGGCTTCTGCCTTCTAGTGAGTGGGAGGTTTAGGGGCAGGAACTGGATCTTGCCTTCAACCCAGAAAGCTGAAACAGGGGAAAAGCTGCTGTAGTGGATGTGCTGCCTTGGATTTATATGGATTTATTTATTTATATAAGGCTTTATATGAAGTGAGAGCTGGAGAAGTCTGGGTCTAAGCACTTTTCTCAGGAAGGCTCACAATTTGATCTTATCAGGTGACAGTTTCTATCTAGTTTTAGAGTGGGGGAGGGGGAAATGTGCTCAGATGACTGAAAACCAAACTTGAAACAGGCTTTACCAGCACACATATTGCCAATTTCAGCTCAGGTAACTCAAGAATCACACAAACTGAGTCACTATTTCAGTGACATCAATGCTACCTCCAGCAAATAGCAGAAACTCATCAAAGAGTTGAATGACAGAGCTCCTGTTTTAACTCACCCTGTCACTCTCATGGGACAGCTAATGGACGTCAGCTTTTGGCTGTGGCAAACTGTCACATTTTCTAACTGCGAGAAGCAAAAAACAGTGCAGTGACCATGGCCAGGGGCTAGGAGACCTTTCCATACTGGGGATAGGCAAACTGACAGTAGGCAAGTGCCTCTGACCATGGCTTCGCTGCCTCTGTCAGCTGTGCCCCAAAACGGCCTCAAGTTCTTGAACCAAAAGGTTTGAGACAGTTACTTTCAGGTTGCCCACAGCCACAAAGCACAAGCACACCAGCCACCAGCCCTCTTCCCCTGCAACAAAGGCAGAGTGAAAATGAACATGGAGGCAAGGAATCTGGGTGCAGACTTAACCCCAGTCTAACGCAGTAGCCTGTATAACACCCACCCATCATGGAATTACTAGGAATTTTCTCAAGGGGAAGCACAAGGGGCATAAATTTACTATTCTACTTAAAATCATAGTAACTCGTATCTTTGAGAGGACACTGATGGTGCCAGGGCTATAAGAAGATATGGTTCAGTTCCTTACCTCATTACTTTACCCTGCTTTGATCCCAACACTTAAATTTAGGATGTAGCAGTTAGAACAAGCTCACAGTGTGGTGTAGTAGGTTGTTTAAAAAGCCCTCATATTTTGTTTTTTTTTTTTTGCTGGGTTTAAACTTTTAGATGAAATCACCCTGAGCAAGCTGTTTGTGCAACAGGAAAATGTGGTATCAAGATTATCAGAACAAGGCAGACAATAATATATTTCATGTGACTTGATTGCAAAAAATGACAAGGAAACCACAGGACATCGGTGTGAATGCAATGGAACAAGGCCATGAAGCTTGTGTTATATGCCACAGACATAAGGGTTTATATAGATTTGAATGAGATTCAATTTAGATCAAAAGGACTTTCAGGGGGTTTTTTTTCTTTTTAAGACAGAGGCATGTCTTTTGGCATTGCACAGCTTGTGGCTATTGAGGCAGATCTGAAGGTAACAGGATGTGGAGCATGCACTTCTGATTTACTAGCACAAATGGCTTACACAGGCATGGAAAGTAAACTGCTTCGAGGCCTTTAAGATCAAAGATAAGACTTATTAGCAGGACCGGCTGGTGAGCTTTTTCTCATCACTTCCTTGCCATGTTAATTTGGTACAAAGATACTTCTCTGACTGGCCTATTTGCACAACACAAAACCCAGATTTTGTAACACGTTCCCTGCACTAACCTCCATGCCATGGCCTCCCCATCCCCTCTCACTCTGATGTTGCATCTTGCTTCCTCTCATTTCTCTTTGGTCATAGAATCATTGAATGGTTTGGGTTGGAAGTGACCATAAAGATCATCCGGTTTCAACCCCCTCCCATGGGCGGGAACACGTCCCACTAGATCAAGTTGCTCAGAGCTCCATCCAACCCGGCCCTGAACACTGCCAGGGTTGGGGCATCCACAGCTTCTCTGAGCAACCCGTCCCTGGGTCTCACCACCCTCAAAGTACAGAATGTCTTCCACATATCTGACTTAAATTTCCCCTCTCTCAGTTTGAACCCATTACTCCTTGTCCTATCTTTACAGTTCTGACAAAGAGTCCCTCTCCAGCTTCCTTGTAGGCCCCTTTAGTTATTGGAAGGCTGTTACAAGGTCTCCATGCAAACATCTCCAGGCTGAATAGCCCAAAATTCCTCAGTCTGTCAGTATTAATGGTTCTTTTGATTCCTGTTTTCTTACAGCGTCTTCTTCTACATGCAGATAGGAAGTGACGACATGACAGACATACTGGAATACTGCAGAAATAGGCAATTTGGTTGCTGTGACCCCCTGGCAGAATGGTACTTTGCAGAAAACTGAAATGCTCCTACATAACAGCAGTCTGCAAGAACTAGAATATACAGCCATGAAGTACTGTGACAAGTAACTCACGAAAGATATTTTACTGTGTTTTTTCTGTATATTTTTCACCAGTCCAGAATTCAGTTCTAGAAGTGTAACTGGGCCCTGAAGAATCTTGTGCTAAAATGTATTGCCCACAAGGACATCCTAGTACAGATAATTTGTTCTGAAAATCTGGTGTTAGTCAGGAGGCGACATTCTCTCCCCCTCAAACAGCTTTATCCTTTACATTTTGTCAATTTATCGATTTTACTATTTAAGACTTATCACAAATGAAAAAATGCAGATGCAGCTTCTCATCAAAGCATCCAGAACAAGACTTGATACCTAACTTAGAACATGCACAAACTCAGCCTGACATAGCTGACGGCCCCTTCATGCGTTACTTGTTAAGTCTTTCATGTTCACCTTTGTGGTCAGCCCCACAGGTTAAAGCCAGGCTCATGGAGCACACCTTCCACGTGCTACTTCTTCCAGCCAAAGATCTACAAAGTAATTCCCACCCCTGAAAACCATCGGCCTCCCAAGGGACTGTGAGACAGAGCAGTTGGTCCTTGAAGAGACTTCCTTAAAAGCAAGTGCTATGGAAAAGAAGGGGAATCAAGCTGTTATCCTACCACTTGTCCACTGGCTGAGTATCCCAGTCCCTAATTCCAGCTACCTAGAGCCTGCTTTCATCCCAACAGCTCTCAGCAATGCTACAAGTCTCACTTCAGAAAGCAAGAAATCTCTCTTTGGCCTACTATTTTCTAACTTCCCATCTCAGCTTCTCCTAAGCTTCTTCTGGAGAGTACTAAAACAAAAAGGCTTCGCTCAGAGCTCTGTCTTTTTCTGCTCCTCATGAGGTCCTTGCATGAAGAATCATTGCCTGGCTAATATCAATGAAAAATGCCATACATGAGCACAAATCATCCGGGCACAGAGTCATTTAGAAACAGAGCACAGGCACTGCTGTTTGAGAAGAAATTAATCAACTTGAATTTTGCAAACCTGAATAATTTAAAAATAGAATATTTTATACTTTTCTGTTCACAATTCAAATCTTAACAAAATCAGCCAACTGATTATAGTTTTCCACGGAAACAACAGAGAGAAAATTACTTTAAACAAAGAACTCTCAAATATGCCAAGAATACATAATAACTCCTTACTCTCTGTATATTTCCTTCTGACTTTCTCAGAAAAATACCTACTTTATATGCCAGATTCTGCTAGCCTGAGATCACATTGCCCACATTAATATTACCATTCTTATTTGTACGAACTATGGTGCAATTCAACATATATGAGTTTTCTAGTAAAATGCCTGTATGCTCTGAATCTTTATGTTGGTGCAAGCCCAGATTCTGCATGATGTTCTCTCACTGTTTAGGAAAATCTTTTGCACCTCATCTGATCACATCAAGCCTTTCTGAAATAAAGGGGTGCATCATGTTTGCCCAAGGCACAATATTCTGCCTTTATCACAAAATAAACCAAGCTGTGGAATAGGTTTCTGGTGAGATGATTAGTATTTGGAAGTAAGAGAAAAAGCAGATGAACCTAGTCCTCATAAGCTGTTCTTTTTCAGAGGGTAGATGTTCATAGGCTTTGCAATGCTAAGAGAAAACTGCGAATCAGACATTAAAATCTGGAAATTAAAATTCACACATTAAAATTGGAAATACGTATTTGGAAAAAAAGGTATATATCACTGGCACATTTAAGGTTCTCATGTGTGTTTAATATA
>NW_008679956.1:19432-39848 GCF_000695815.1 Acanthisitta chloris | reverse complement strand
GAAACATTTCACAATCCTAAAAGACACCAAAGCAAGTGTCCCAGTTTTGATTTTGAAATGTTGTCACCTTTCCTCTTAGGTAACAGGGCTTTCAAGATTAACACATCTGTTTCATGTACACAACTACAAAATTTGCTGATATATGTTCATCCCCCTAACAAATTTGGCTAAATAATAAAGCTGATTTAGACAGTACTTTTAAGCTATTTTTTTCTGGGAGATTTGAAAGACTCAACTTAAAAAAATGAATAGTTTTTTAGTCTGCTCAGATGTGTTGTGGAATTCAGGTCACTTGCTTTCAAACAGCCCTCATTTTAAGAAAAACAGACATTTTCATCTTCAAATTGTCCATAGTCTGAGCCTTTAATTAAAGCTGTCTTTACAAATGCACTTTGTGGTGTATTTAGGGTGGGTTAGGAGTGCACACAGCCACAGAGAAGGGGATTGCATTACCTGGTGCAAATCTGGCCTCTCTTCGCTTTTATTAATAAAATTGTCTCTGTTAAAAATAGAGACACTATGTTGCTATTAGTCTGCAGAAAATTACTGATTGGTCCTTTGCAGGTTCATGTATGAATATTCCTTGTATGTTCTTCGTTCTGGCTCTCCATTATGTTTTGTCTCCCCTGCTTAGAGTTGAGCCACTCAAAAGGTTTAACACACTAACTTATTTAATTTGATTTCTTTAAATGGATAGAATATAGACTTTTTCTAGCCTGTGTCTGTTTGGAAGACAAAATGTTGTCTGATTAAAATATTACATCCAGAAATATAGCTACAGTATGATTTCGAAGCATCAAGAAATAGAGAAATCCCACAACTTCTTTTGGAAGTTTATTTTGCTAGTTGATCACTTTCAGAGTTAAAATCTTGAACTCTGTGGGTAAATCCTTCTGGTCAGTCTCTTTACTGAATTACTGTACATGTGCCACAATACATGGCTCTCTTGCAGTCACATTATTTGGAATTGCACCTTGAACTTGCTCAAATCTTTTGTGAATACTGAGTCCTTGCTTGTATTATATTGGCAGACAGAGACGCCACTTGGGATTTCACCAATATGCACACAGTATACTTCTGTTTCTGCTACAGATAGGCAAAATGCAAGGTGTGAGAAGAGTCCTTCCCTTTTACAGATGAAGAAATGAGACAAACTATATGTCCTTTTGAGCTCATTTAGGACAGTTTGGAAAAAATGCCACATATTTGGCTTGACTGAACTATTCTGAATTTACAAAGGAATAAATGACGATCAGAATTTGGCCCTGAAACTTGCCTGAGAGGAACAGGAAGTTTGTGGGAACTGAACCCAGAAAGCAAATTCATGTATAAAAAGCCCTGTAAAGAGGCCAAGCAATTTACAGCTATCATAGATTAGAGCTCCTGTCCTAATTCTGTTTGCTGATACCCAGCTGCTCACTGCCTCATATCCTGTAAACTCAGACTCTGCACCGATGCACTCCCACATACATGGCACCAGAATGACACCATTTTCATCCTTTGAGTCTAAAACTACAAATTGGGAAGCTTTTAGTCAGCAGCTAACTTGATAGTTTTACTGTCTTTAATGGATACGAACAACATACGTTGTGCCTTGTTTTTCTTGCTTTGCTAGTAAAAGCATTCCTGTGGCCAGAGTACTGCGTGGCATGTTACTTCTGAGTGGGTGATTGGTGACAAGTTGAATCAAGTTTACTACCTCTGGAGTCCTGCACAAAATTTTACCCTTTGGTTCAAATTTTCAATTGGTCCTTTCCTGAGTTCCTCTGATTATCTTTTTCATGTTTTGGCCTATAACATCTCAAGTGACACAATACAGCTGCTACTGTCCACTACAGCTGTTGGCTTGTCCATCTAATAATCTGAGCCCTAAAATTATCGAATATTAGCTTAGTTGGCCCAAGATGGACCAGAGATAGTAGTCTTCATTTTGGTATAACATATTTGACTCCTAATGGATATTGTTTCAATCTTCTGTTAGTTTCACTAGAGTATACAGAGGGTATTGCCACGAGTCAAATTACTTAAAACAGATAGTTCTTTTCCTTGCTATGTGGTAAATTTGCATATATCACTCTTGTCAACTATAATGAACGTTACACATGTAAAACCCCGGTGGCAGATTGTGATAGGGCAGATTTGACACACATCACTCTGCAGATAAGGATGCTACAAGACTTTGACATTTGTAGTGAAATGCTTTGAGGAAGGACTGTATATAATTGATAATGAGATGCAGATGGCTTGAACAAACCAGATGCCTAAAAGGTTACCAACCTTGGAAGAAAGTTTGTGGCAGAACCCATCCAATAGAAAAGATCAGAGATAGAAAGGGCAGGCCTGATCTGCTCCTCTATCCTTACTGCAGAATCAGTGCTACTGAAAGTGAAAAAGAAGGATTAGGGGGAAAACAACCCCTCCCAAGATCAAAGGATAGGGTTGGAAGACCTGACAGTAGCCTTGTAGTTTGCCTGTTTCCTTCTTCCCATGTCCTTCCATTTCACTATTGGACTCCTTGCATGCCTGGTGGAGGTTTCCTTCTTAAACACACTGTCTGTACTGCAGGGTTAAGAAAAAAGTAGCAAGTGGTTATTGAAATGTCATACATCATTTCCCATACCACCTGCATGAAGAATTCTTTCTCTGTCTTTCTGTTAAAGAAATGGCATCTTCTATTTACTTGAATGACAGACATTACTTTCCTCTAGCTTCTACTTTAAGTAGTTTCAGCTAGAAATCATATCTGTCTTAGAACTATAATACTGATTTCCTTGCCACTGCCATGGTGATTGGTCATACAATACAGCTATTGCTTATGAACAATCACAAGTAACCTTGAGATCTAGCCAAGCCTGTAGTAGGTTTCAGGACTCTAAAATATAGCCTCCTTAGCCAGAACTTGAAATGTGGAGCCTGGGACATGCCTAAAAAGTATAGGTATCCCCTGCAAATGAACTAAACCAGGGTTTTGAAATCTTTGATAAACATTGAAGACAGAAAAAATCTTCCAATAAAATCTTAAAATCATCAGGCCTCTGAGAAGGCTTTAGATTTAAGTTTATGACTTGTTTGCTACTTAATGTTGATGCAATAAAGCTGTTCTCTATTCCGTTAATGTATGTTAATGCTGGATTCCGCTGCCTCACAGACTTCTTTCCTGTGCACAAAGAATGTGGAATCTAATAGCTTGTTACCTCAGAAAGATGGAACTACTTTTTCCCCCCATATATTACCACAGACGAATTCTTGCATCAAGAAATTGTTCACCATCCACAGGCATTTTCTTCAAGCAGCTAAAACCAGAATTATTAACTGCAGAAAGAAATTGAAGACGTCTCAGATAACTCTCTAGGATACGACTGACATAGGTCAGCCTATGAAAGCTTGGCATCTAAAGTGAAGAACCTAGATGTTTTCATGTCCTACAACAGTCTATGCTCAAGATTTCCTAAAAAGATAGCACACAAACCCTTTGACAACAAAAAAAACCCCATGGGCTTTTAGCTTACGGAAAAAAAGAATGAGAAATCCACTGAGCTGAAATGTGGAGAATCAAGCTTTCTGTTACACTTAATGGACTCTGCTTTTCATAATCAAAAGGGATCTTGAAAAGCCAGAACACAGAGATGCAGATATAAGACGCTATGAACAAGGATTACATAGATAGAACAAAGAGATATACAGTCCCTTTTCAGAGGGGACCCGTGTGAGGTGACAAAGTGCAAGGCATCTCTGTGCCACACAATGGAATCCAAAGAAATTAGTGCCAGAGGACACTGAACCTCCTTTGCAAACCTGCAGTCACATGTGAGCTGAGCTGTGTCCAAGCCAATGGCCAGGCCCAAGAACCCAGGAGAGTTATTGCTAAGGCAGCTGTCCCTCTGCTGTGGTGGGGTTTGGCATTCTGCAGGGGATGACAACATGCTGCCTGTGGTGGCACTGATGCCAGTATCTCTTGGCTCTGCTCCACAGTGCCATGCCACACACCTCAGCTGTGATGCTGGCAGACCTGCTGCAGGCAATCTGTTGAAATCTCATTTGGCCAACTCCCCTCTGGTGCCCGTCAATAAATCCTTGAAATAAGTATTTTTGCATCGCCAAGTGAACTCCCCATTTCCACCTCTTGCCAAAATAATCCATTCTAATCTGCTATAAACGTTGTGCCGCTGGTATGTCACAGTTCTTCTCTTCACCTCACATCCATTTTCCCCCCACACGAGGGCACCAACACCGCATCCTTTGAGGCATTTTATTTCACAACGAAACGTGCCTTAAAGGAAATCGGGGGAGAGAAGCCAGAGGGACTCAAGCAGATTTCAGATCTAGAGCAACTCCCTTCCCCCCGGTGCTCCACAATTTTAATTCCAAGGTTTTGATTCAGAAACATCTCTGGTGACAGCAGCATGAAGCCTCTAACAGAAGAAAGTTGCATAAAGCCACTAATAGGAGATGCTATTTCATAGGCATATATTTGATTTTTTTTCTCTGCTTTGTCTCTTGGCCCTTGCTAACAAGCAGTGAGACTAAAAAAAAATATATGGGTGTCTCTGGAATTAGAAACCTTCATGGACCTTAAGAGAAACCAGTTGGAGAGCTGAGAATTACCAGACACCAAACGTCTCTTGAAATAAAACATACATGAGACAGCCAACAGACAAATACTATTCAGGGAAATCAGAGTAAAGTAAAAACACAACTAAAATTGCCAGAGGATGGAGAGAATCTAGAGAATAAGAAGCAAGCTAAAAACAGCCTTTGTACTGCACAACCTGACACAGTGACAGCTACGGGTGGGACAAGATAAATATGAGAAGAAAATGAAAATCAAAGAAGGAAAGCAATTACTTAGTGTGGTCTATGGGTTTATGCTTACAATACAAAAATAATTCTAAAGAAAGGAAAATGCAGGCTACACAAGCTTTCTGTACAAGACAGAGAGCCCAGACGCTCTCATGTAGGCAATGAATGCCCACATTTAAGCCATTAATTTGGTTCCATATTCTGAAATTTGTAAACAGCAGGCTAGGCTTCAGGGGCAGGACGTAACTACCAAGTGGGTGTTACTCTAGCTTCTGCTAACAGACATATTTTTGCACAACTCTGTGATCAGGGAATTGTAAGAAACCCATGTAATGTACTCTCTCCTCTTGCTTCCTTCACCTCCACTGGCTGCACACAGCACTTTCTTAGGTAAAGGCAGAACTGTTCTCACCAAGTCCTGTAACTTGAGAAACAAGGGTGCTTGATGAAGCCAGTATGAGGTTGGGTTAAAAGAGACAAAACTAAGTGCTCCTTTACAAAACACACAGAGAGTTTCTGGTATTTGTTGCCACAGCAGGATTTCAATGCTCAGGGAATACAGGGGGTATCGACTGCAGACTATGGCCATGCTTGCATGGTCTCCCTAAAGAACTACGTTTTCTGTCACCCCTGGAGAGAGGACATCAAATGACAGACCATTGGTCTGGCTCAGGAGTGCACTTCTACATCCCCTTCCACTCTTCTGATTTAGACAAAGCAATAACAACCAGAACTTTTAATGCTATGGTCACTCATCAACTATGAAGAGGCTGCATAGAAAAACAGAGCAGTACAGAATCACAGAATCAGTTAGGGACCACAGTGGGTCATCTGGCCCAACCTCCCCACTCAAGCAGAGTCATCCTAGAGCACATGGATCAGGATTGCACCCAGATGGTTCTCGAATACCTCCAGTGAGGGAGAGTCCACAACCTCTCTTGTGCAATCTGTTCCAGCGCTCAGTGACTCGCATAGTAAAGACGTTTGTTCACGTATTCAGGTGGACCTTCCTCTGCATCAGTTTTTGCGCATTTCCACTTGTTTTATTGGTTTCCACAACTCGGAAGAGTCTGATCCATCATCTTGGCACTTCCCATTCATGTACTTGAATACATTAATGAGGTCTCCTCTCAGTTGTCTCTTCTTGAGACTGGACAGACCCAACTCCCTCAGACTTTCCTCATAAATAAGGTGCTCCAGTCCCTTAATCATCTTCACTGCCCACTACTGGACCTGCTTCAGGAGCTCCATGTTCCTCTTGTACTGGGGAGCCCAGAACTGGACACAATACTCCAGGGGTGACCTCACAAGGGCTGAGTAGAAACCTGCTGGCAATACTCTTCTTAGTGCATGTGAACAAATTATTGCACCTTGAAAAGTTGATTTCAAAAAGGACTAGAGAGTATTCACAAGTCTCTGAAAGCCACCACTTTGCAGGGGTCCTGAGGTTGATACTGCACACAGAAACCTGCTGGGAAATGCAGCATGAATTGTTGGTGGAACCAACTTCTGCCGTCAGAAGATGGAAATCCCACAAGCCAAATGCCCTTCACCAAACTGCATCAGTTTGGCTTAAGTTTATTTTGGCAACCAAAAAAAGGGGGAAGGGAGGGTACTCTTGGTATTGTCTAAACATCCCATTCCAATGTGTTTTGAACGAAACAATTTTGTTTTCTTTTTTTTTTAGCTTCAAGAATATGTTTTTAAAGTATAACATATAAAATAAGAGAAGGAAAATCAAACTTCAGCGTGTGGTGGTCCATGGATTCTGTGATTCATTTTAACACTTATCGAACATGAAATTACACTCTACAGTGAAAGAATTAATATATATAATTTTAACAGGCATAGCAGTAGTATAAAAGAGGTAATGCTTAATGTTTTAAGGTACAGGAATAGCCATCATGTCCTCACTGTTTTCATCATAAGAACATTTCACTAGGAAAATTCACTAAGGAGAGTTTAGTGATTAATGCTGTAAGGAACACAGAGACAGCAAACATAAGTCTTTCCAGAGGAAAGTCTCAAAAGAAACTCTCCTGGACTTTTCCAGGCTCTAATTTTCCTAATGCCCCTAAAGGAATTCCTTTCAGGACCATATATTTATTGCACGGTGATCAAACCCTACAAATGTTCTTCATTGGACTAGGCAAAGGAATTAGTTCTGTTAGAAAGAATTAGATTATTTAGCAAATCAGTTCTGCAAGAGGACTTCCACTTTGGCTCAGACAATTCAGTTTCTGGATGAACTTCTTGTGTGGCCTTATGCAGGTCACGTAATCAGCCCTATAGGTATTGGCATTGAAGGGCAGACCATATCAGTGTGGTTGTACCTGGGCGTGTGCACAGTCCATTTCACCAAACAACTCCATTTTATCTGTCAGGCTTAACACGTACTTACCTGTGAGAATGGTTATTTCCCTGCTTTATGAGGAGGAGGGGGAATAACATCGGAGAGACAAAATCCACTAACAATTCTGTAGTATTCAAATACTGCAGTAGTGTAGGCGGTAGGAATAGAGCTAACTTGTTATCATAATCTATTTACACCTACTCATGGACATACTGATTCATATTGTGAGCATTTGGAGAATACACTGGATTGTACTTATAATTTTTTCTTGCAAGCATGAAAGTGGTGTTTGAATCTAGCTCACCCTCCTCTGGTTTTTCATGTACTTCTTCTCTATTGAGGTGTATTTCTTGAAATTACTCTTTTGTAGCCTTTGTTCTGAAAGAAACTTTGAATAAAAACTACTGGAAGTTATAGTAGTTGCTGTACTATTTTTCACACATTTTATAATTGAGTCCTAGGTTTCACATTAAACAGTTCCACTGCCTGTTTTTAAGGCTTAGCAGACAACTTTGTTCCAATGACTACTGACAACCTAAGCTGCATAAAAAGATGTAAAAGGAAAAGGCTCATGCTATCTCATGAACAGATAGACAGTTACACTCAATATTTTGGAATTTGCATGAATTATGGTTCTGGATTTTTGTGAGGTTTTTTTATTGTTGTAGGTTTTGCTGGGTGTTTTTAAAAATTTCACAGCAAATTTTTCTTCCACAGCAGTTATTTGGGGTTCATAATGGGAGACTGAAATATGGAAAGTGTGGAAACAGAAGTCTGGAACAGTAATATTAAAACACTTACCATGTTCCATGCATTAGCACAGTAAATGCTGTAGAATTTAAATTGTCTGTGGACTCAGCACAGACCAGGTGCCAGGAATCTGCAAGTTCTAATCTCATCTTGCAGGTCTAGAAATAAGCATAAGAGAATTAACTCATCATCCTTTATTGCTTGAAAGCATCTATAAACTAAAATTGTATTTCAGATATTCTTCCATAATTGATTCACAGTTATTTTCTTAATGGCTTTTCCAGGCAATAACTCTTAATACAAAAGTCTGTCCAAAACATGGAAACTTGTTTCCTGATTTGTTGTTGGTAGTATTGTGACAGGGAACCTGTTTCCAGTGAACAAAACTTGTTATCATTTTACCATAAAGTTTTGCTTGCCCCAGCATTTGCTAGCTGCACCAACACAAGTGTTTCTTAAGCTCCTTTTGGTGTCAGAATTCATTACAAAACCTCCTGCCTAGGAGACATTTCCATTGTTTCTTCTTTTCCATTTTTCTTTTTAAAAGCATGAGATAATGCTTGAGAAAGGTGCCAGATCAAAAAGCCCTCACGTCCTTCTTGCTACACTCTAAATCCCACGTCAAGAAACACTCGTCTCTCCTCCCAGGCATGACTGTTAACCCTTTGTCTAATAAAATAATTGAAACCTGCTCCCAGGCTCTCCTGTGCTCAGCCATCTCCCTTGAAATTCTCAAATAGGATGCTCGGTTGTTGCCCTTTGAACCCACAATGTGTATATGGAAGTCAAAGCAATTAATTTAATACATCTAGAGAGCATACAAGTTCCTCTCACGTCTGGGTCTGATTCTGCAAGGGACTGCATATCCTCAGCTGCCTTTGACTGAGGATGTCTAAGCACTTCTGAGAAGGCCAAGACTAGCTAAAATTAGAGCTCTGGATGGAAGACTGTTCATATTAAATGAATGACAAAGCAACTTTGCATTAGTAAAAATAAAAAAGGAAATGCAAAAAAAAAAAGCAGACTATTATATAAAATGACAACAAAAAGGTAAAATTAATAGCGAGGAATGCTGTAGATGGGGATTGAAACAATGAGGCTGATAATAAAGACAGAGATGGAGTAATGCTAATTCCCAAGATAACAAGCTTAGCAATAAACCTGTTAGTAAAATCCTGTCCCATCAAAGCAGAACTGAAATTGTAAGGGTTACCTTTAGGGAGAATTATATATTGGTATCTCATGGAAGGGAAAATACAGGTACATGTCACCACTGGCAGAACTTTGCTGAGAGAGAGGAAGAGAGGGGAAAATGGAGTCTAAACCAAAACACCCAAGGTCCTTCTCTTTCTCTCCAAGGCATTAACTGTTACATGGAAAGAGAATATATAAACGTAGATCTCAGTTTCAGGGAAGAGGAATTCCTGCCAGGACCCTTTGTGTCCTGTGAGCCTGAAAGGGTCACTCTCCTCTCCAAGGGAACCTGTTAAGCATGTGAGATCTCTGCCTCTCACAAACAGAGCTGCTGCCTCCTGATGTTCTCATCTCACTTGAATTGGGAGAGAGCTGCTGAGATCTCTGAGGATTCCCCTACCTATAACTCCTGTAACTGAAGTAAGAATGCCTTGCTTGAAGAAAGTACTCATCTTCACAAATTAGGAAATAAACCTCACAAGTTCAGGGTTTTCCCAAACTAACTAAATAAGAGCAAGGGACACAGACATTCAGAGAACAGGGTTCCACAGGAGAGATTCTGAAGGCAATTTTTGAACAATCTGAACACATTACTATACTTTCTCTCAAACTTCTTGTATTTTTTCAAATTTTGATTGTACTTCTTCTTGTATGTTTTCTTGAAGAAGTAAAATAAGATGGTAATAAAATTTTAAATAGAAATAGTGATTTTTTTTACATGCTCCGCCACCTTCACAAGAAAACAGACTTCTATAGTAGTCTGTTTTATCAAAGAGGTGACTGTTTTACTTTCAGTGCCAATTGTTCAAACCTCTTCATTTCCTGTCCATACCACTGTTTAGAGAAAGAGATGTTCCTCCACAGATAGACGTGCTTTTCATATCTACTGCTAGCTTTTTAATTGCAGTGGCTGTGACATTAGGTCAGGCTTCAGATATTTGAGTTATAGGAGTTGACTGTAGCCTCTTAACTAATCTGTTGCATAAATTCTGATTCAGCAATATATTATAGGCTGGATTCACTCTTTACATTAATGGGAATATAGCTTTTAATGCAGTTGGAATACAGTGCTGGAAATTTTGATTCAGCAGCAGATTATGTGCTGGATTCATTCATAATATTAATGAAAGTTTTAAGTGCTGTTGGAAGATGTCGCTTAAAGATTTTTTTAGTTTTCATTCCACACTGTTTTCAAAAATACGGTTGAAGGCTGTTTAGAAGTTGCAGTACACCCAGGTGACACAGCAAAGGGATGCAGCTTTGGCTACTAAATCAACAGCCTTGTATTCAGGTACCCTGACATGTCAGACATCCATGGATCTAACTTCACTCTTCTGAACCACGAGCTTGTACCACTGAGGACTGACCTGTCATGACTTGCTGTAAGCCATTGTGGTGGGGAGAAGGTTTGAGCAGGAGAGTAACCTGCATAGTTAAAATCTCTGTGGTACCCTGGGTATTTTGAGGAAGGACTTAACAACTGCAAGGCCACATTTAGCAGAAAGTATTCCTTGGGCCTGATGGCACATCTAGGTTGGCAGTAAATGGAAGCTTCACTTTTTCCATACTGTGTCTTCTTGCAGGGAGAAAAGATGCAGGGGCAAGTACAGTATCTACCTAGTGCCGAGAACCACAACAGAAGATGCTGAAAGGGTGGTCTTGAAACTCATATCAATAACCTGTAAAAAACCCATGTGAAAAGTATTGTTTACTCTCCACAAGGTACTTTGCACTGGATGTAAGAGTGCTATAGTCTTTTGGAAGAGGTCTCCAGCATGGAATGTTTTCGCCTTGAGGGCAGGGCCTGCCTGGCTAACACTGTGGTAAAAATCCTATAACCCCACTGAAGGACAAGTTAGATTTTCCCCAAATGTCCCATATTCCCAGACTCTCATTCCTTCTCACAAAAGCACCTGAAGGCTTGCAGCTGCTCAGCCTCTTCCTCTCTAGCACTGCACATTCATGGCTGCTCAGAAACCCATCAGAAGCCCAAGCTTACTGTGTCAGAGAGGTGTGGCATTTTCTCTCTCACACACATGATGATAGTCATTGTGTGGATGATATTAAAATTAGGAGCCACCTGCATGTGGTCTCAGAGCTCTGGAGAATCCAGCTGAGTTTGTAAGAGAGGAAGAAGGGAGGGTGGGTGTCTGCAGGGGCCCAGATATCCACAGTGTACGAATGCATAGAAGGTAGTCATGAAATGTATCGATCCTCTTGCTAGATGCTGGAATAAAGCCCAGACCTTCGCAGACTGAGAACAGAATCTCAATTGAGTGCCAACAGAGTCACCAGAATGGCTGACTTGCAACTTTGGATCAACTGATGGGAATATGGATGTCTTGATATCACAAATACACCATTTGGATACAGTTTTTCAAAGTAAAGCACATTATAGCTTCTCAGTATTGTAAAATCCTGCAGTGTAATACCATCTCAGCCTAAAGGTGAAGTTCAAATTGCATTAGAGTGTAAATCAACACAACAGAGATGACTTAGTTCTCAGTGGACACCATAGCTCTTGAGAAGCAGCATCCTGGATGAACTCCTCCTATTGTAACTATCCCAAACTCTTCAGAGATATGACCATTAACAGCAACATATTTGTGATAGGCTTTAAGTCACTGCTAAGAGTACTGCTAAACCTGATTGTGCCACACTATGCATTTTTGCTGACATTTCATTTCCTCTCTTCTTGTTTTGTGGTGAAGGTTTAGACAGGGTTTATTACCAAGTCATCCTTCCTGTGGTAACGGATGGAAGTAACAAAAACAGCACAGAAAAGAATTATTAACATCTATGGCAAGCTTCTCAATACTTTGACCATTAATTTTGAGTTTTGCAAGCTGGAAGTTATTAGCACGTCCAAGTGCACCCAGTCTCCAAAGAAGGAAAAATAAGTAACATGAAGAGCAGACATACGTTTGATAGAATATTGATCCAGAAAGAGACATAAAATATTTGAAAATGTATACAACACTGAAAATACTATTTGGATTAATAAAGGTTGGGTTTTTTAAATGACATAAAATTCACTAAATTTAAGGATGAGCACTTGATTTTATCTCTGTAGGTTTCAGCTGCAGAAGCAAAAAGTTGCTGCTGACAATGGGCTTGAACATGAGCAGTTGCATCCTGCAGCTGTAAGCTCAAAGCTTGCTTTTGGATAAAGAGAGAATTTGGTGATCCTAGCTTTGCTTCTTTCTCTGTGTAACTCATAAAACACACTGACAAACTGGCTGTCCAGGTGCAAAAAACCCCCACAAGACTGGATTAGCAGGGTTCAGGGTTGAGGTGCAGTGGCTGAAGTACAGGATGAAGCTTGTACAGAACATGCATTGTGTCTAGTTCAAACCAGAGCAATTAGCTGTTCACTTTCATGACTATTAAATGCAGTCATAATTAAAATTTAAAAGTCTGAAGACTATACTATTTTTTCCAAGCTCCAATTATGAGTAATAAGATTTAAGTTTAAGTTTAACTTGTCTCTTAATAGAGGGTAAAGAGCCCCTATAAATCAGTCAAATAGAAATTGCCATTGAAGAGCTATTAATGAAGAATTGCTGTCGAAGGAAAACTAATTAATATCTGTCACTGCGAAGAGTTAACTACAGAAAACTTTCCTGCTTAACTACCAGCACTATTAAACCACCAGGACTTATATCATCAAAAGAAAAAGTAGGAGAGAACATACTGTTTCTTTTGACATCAGCTTTTATCTTCTGCTCTGGCAAGATTCTGAAGCCTTTTTTCATGAAATCTGGCCAGACAGAACTGAAGCCAGGTCTGGGTCTCCAATTAGCTCTAGTATTGTGGTGTCGGATCACGTCCTCAAAGAGTTTGCCCTTAACTGAACTTTCAAATCACAAAAATATGAGAAAGAGACAAGGTCTGAAGAAACTGAGAGGTTAATAAGTTTCACTGAAGTGACCCAGCGATGGCTTGGCCACCCTTGGGCCCAGAAGTGGTAGACTGTTCCTGAGATCACACAGAGTGATGTGTAGACTGTTCCTGAGATCACACAGAGTGGTCTCAGGTCTCCTCAATAGCTCTTATCACACATCAACCCATAGCACTGCTTGAAATGGATGAGCACTATCCATATTCAGCAGTCAGAATCAAGCTCACTCATTAACTTCTGTCCCAGGTGATACACATCTATTCCAGTAGACATTTCTCACAGCTATGTATTACTGTGGCCAAAGACATCTTACAAGGCCTAAAGTACAAGATTTGATGGCTGTCTGCTGCAAAATTAGTATTTTCTTCTTGGCATTGGGACATCTTCTTAACAGTAATTGCAGATTCTTATTAAAGAAGCACTTACTGGATGAGTTTCATGGGTTAATGATACAGAAGCACTAGATTCAGTTTCTTGGGGTCTGTCCCAGCCCTGGAAACATGCAACAGCCTCTCTGAAGAAAGCTTTGATTGCTTGTTCAGAAGTCCTCATCGGAGTTTTAGCAGAAATGTTTGCAGTGTGAAAATTAAGGCTCTGAGCTAGCAAGCAATCCTACTTTGATTGTACCATTTTTATAGTAACACTCCTCTGTGATACTTTTCCTGAAAGGATATTTTTATTAGCTGTAACAGTAAACCATACATCCCAAATATTTTCCTAACATGAACAAATGATAAACGAAGTTCAGATTTTACTTGGAGCTCAACACAGCACAACTCTAGTAGATATTCTTTGTCTCTACCACTCTCCTTTTGCCTGATAAATATTCAGATTTTGCATGCCCAATAGCAACCAGTGCAGGACTTGCAGGGTGGTAGTGCTCTCCCCTTGTTTGGCACCGAAGTGAAGAGTCAGTACACACTGCCATTTCTCCAGGGCACCTCAGATCCAGGTGGGTGTTGGCAAATTGGAGAGAATCAAATTGACATTTCTCCAGGGCACCTCAGATCCAGGCGGGTGTTGGCAAATTGGAGGGAATCAAATTGATCTCCTATGCCATGCCTGCAATGAGAGGACTAGAGGGAATGGCCATAAGCTGAGACAGGGGAGATTCAGATTAAATGTTAGGAAGAAATGTTTCACTGTTAGGGTGGTCAGGCACTAGAACAGATTGCCCAGAGAGGTGGTGGATTTGTCAACCCTGTAAGTGTTTAAGAGACATCCGAATCTGGTGCTGGAGGATATGGTTTAGGGTTTAGGGGTTACAGCAGAGTGCCAGGTTAATGATTGGACTCAATGATCTTAGACATCTTCTCCAACCCTGCTGATTCTATGATTCTATGAAAAAAGCATCAAGAAACATGTTTAATTGAGTGAAGTGACTGATTTATAATGACATTAAAAGACCTTGGGTTAAAAAGTTTGGTCAAATGATGACTAAGGAAATGGGTATTTAACTGAATTTGATAAGGCTTTCCTTTCACTTTCAGAAGGTGCAAGGCTCACAGGAGAAAAGTGTCCATCTACATAAAGGCTAGAGAAATAGTCTAAAACGGTCCAACAGCTTCTGATGGGAACTGATAAAAAGCCAAAGACTCAGGTTTCTCAGATGTGCAAACCAAGATAGTGCCATTTCTTTCAACTTCTTTATAACAGCTGAGGATCCTGGCCTGCCTGATTTTGATCTTGACACCAGTCTGAGCAGACTGTGTTTTCCCAAATTATCTCTCCACTGTTAACCTGGCTGAGAGCAGCTGGGTTACAGAACATCAGAGTAACTCAGTCTTTGCTGACTGGTGATCATAATTTTCATTAAAATGGCTAGCTGTCCCCCAGAAATTGGAATAGGATGGTCTAGGTGATAAGTCCCATCATTTGCATCAGACAAACTGAACTGGAAACAGCATTGGTAGATTTGAAAGTGGAAATAATATGGTGAGAGCAACTTGGAGGGGCAAGTGAGCTGGACTTATAGTCTTTTTGGGGGGGGAGGTTAAAAACTCCTCCCAACCCAGCCTCAATATCATAATCCCATAACTCAGACTGCGGTGCCAGCGCTCACCAACATGACTTGAGGCTGTCAGTTTGCTGCTGGTTGGACTGCTGCTCTTTTGCCTTCGGTCTGAGTGGCTTTGACACCTGCTCCAGCTTGGGGAGACACCCTGGTGCTGAGTGCTACGCACCTGGCCTGTGCACATGACACCTAAATCCTAAAGGGCTTAAATATGTTCTTCTAAGTAACTGTGAAAGAAGAGAAGATGGCAAAACAGAGTGATTAAAAGACTAGAAAAAAAAGAAAGCAACTGTTTTTAGTGTAGGAAACACATGAATGGCTGAGAATCTTTCTCCAGTTAAGAATCAGTTTTAGGAAATAGTTTCAGCTGGAGAGATGTGATATGCTTGGCTTTCCTACACATAATCTCCTCTGCATTTCATATCTGACTAGCAGAAATCTCTTTAGGAGGTGACAAAGAAGGCCAACCTCCACATCCTCTATGCCATTCTCCCTTCCAGGCAGTCCAGCTAACAGGGACAACAAATCATGCTTCGGTGTTGCGGTATTTACCTGACCAGTGGGGAGGAGCTGAGCCACCTCCTTCCTGCTCATCTATGTCTTGGAGATGAATTGCTATGCAAGCAATGATTAGCTAATCCATTGTATTGGATGAACATTCCTTAGTTTTCCCAAGAAAAGGGAATATTTTACTTTGCCATTCATAATAAAGACAGTCAAATGCTCTACTGTTAGCAGTTACTATGGTAACTGCTGGCAATTTATTTTAAAAAGGAAAAAGACTCATTTTTTGACTGATTACCTTATTTAGTTTGGTTTTCTTCACTTGAAATCTGATATTACATGTAAAACAGGTACCAAATACCATTGTCATATATTGTCACATGTTATCAATACCAGTTCAAAGACCCAGAGATCTAACAGGCCAGATCCTGCCTGCTGATCTTGAAATGAAATTTTAGTGACTTCAACAGAACTCCTTGGAAAGGTAACCCAGCAGGATGAAGTTTAAAAACCTCTGTCTTTTGTATGCCTACTTCAGCTTACGTCTTGAGAAAACAACACAGCCAGCTCTTTGTCTGGTAAAGGTCTGAGTTCAGCTTTAGATCCAAGCTCACCAGCTTGAATTTGGAGTGAGGGCTTTTTACTATTCAGATTAGTTATCACATTTTCAGTAGTAAACCAGCTTCCCACATTGTTGCTTTGATAGTTGCTATTATGTTTAAGGTTGCTACTACCTGTACAATACACACAAAACCTGAAAACCTCTGATCTTTCCATCTCACTACACCTATATTTTTCTTTATATAAAAGCAAAGCTGCTTAATGCTGGAAGAATGAGTGCCATTCTTTATTCTGGAAAAGAAACCCAGGTTGTGCCTTTATAACCTGTCAAAGTAAACACAAAACTTATATTCTAGTCCAAATTCTGCAGCTGGGTCCAACATCTTGTAATAGGTGGAAACACAGAGGCAGAACTGTCTCTAATGAAAAGCAGTCTCTATGCATGTAAAGCTATTTTACTGATTTTACATGCTGGAAAGAAATATAATGATCATTTTGTGTTACACATGTCTTCTATGCTATGAACTTCACCAAGACTACAACATACATTTCTACTGAAAAATACAGCCTTTTGTAACACGAGAACATTTGGGAACCATTAGCTGCATGAATGAAGTATTAGGGATGGCCAGTGACACCAAGAACAAGGAAAGCCAAACAGTTCAAATCAAGACAAAGAAAATACCAAGAGACAACATAAGTTCATAGTTACAAAGAACAAACTGGAAAGCATCTTAAAGAGATATTATGAGGGGAAGGAAAACTGGCACAACTTCATGGAAGTAGTTTTCTTGGAAATCAGCTAGGATACATGGCATAGAAACAAAAAATGATAAGAACTATCTGGCATTCAGATCCTATTCATTAAAAAACCCCCAATTCTACTCTAATAAATCAGGCTATTTTAGGAAGTGCTGACTTTGTACCTTTGGCTTTATCCACTACTTCAATAATGTTTAGGAAATAAACTTCACAGGAAAACCTGGCTGTTCAATTAGTTTTAAATGTTTTAGGGTAGGAACTGAGATAATTAAATTAAAAGGATAATGGTGGCTTAATGCTTCGTGGTTCACATGAGATTTATATGCTTCGATATAACATCAAGATGTACATATGGCATTAAAGTGAAAAAAAAATGAAGTAAAAAGCAAAAAAAAAAAAAGGTTCCTGGTTGGAGGAACAAGAGTACAGTGTGGAATCTGACTGCAGTGGGCATTTTCTGGCTTCTCAGACTTTGCTGGGGGGGCTTCTATACGGTTGCTTTGTTTGAATGAAGTGACTAGGAAATGTAGCACATTCAAATGACATCTTTACTGCTGCCTAACTCTCTGAAACCATGAGCAATGCTAACTGAACTGAACAGCATCTAAACACACTAAGACTTATTTTGCAAGATTCATTTCCTCCCTATGTTAATTATGCTCAGTGGGAATACAGTACAAACCACAAGCCTGGAAAAGCTTGCAAAAATGTGTCCCTCTCCCAAGCTGCAACTGCTAAAAAACCAAGGGGTTTAACTTTTCATGTGTAAACCCTGGGAGCTGGGGAGGAGTGAGGTTTGGGGGATGTGGAGATGGAAGGGGGGCAAGGCAGAAAGAGTGGGCTCATGCTGGGTGATTTGGAGCTTTACAGCTTCAATTTGGCAGCCAAAGGTGGCTGCTTTCCCAACTCATTCTCTGGTTGCAATTCAGTGATACATTCTTCCCTCCTCTACCCTGAGTATGCCCAGTATGCCCAGAAGTGTGCCTGTCAGATTACTTGGGAGGTCTGGAGGGGACTAGCTAAACTGCAATCAAACAGTGAAATATTTTAAAGTTTTAATTTCAAACAAGCATGCCTTTTAAAAGGGCAGTTTTTGGAAAAGAAAAACAAAGGTATGGCTATCATCCCTGAAGACCTCATGGCAGCAGAACAAATTTTAGGAATCCTTAGTGTGCAACATTGTGAGCTGGCTTCCTTTCCCCTCTTACGAGTGAGCGTGGCACTACACCAGATGGGTGTCTCCTGGAGATCTTGGACTGCCTGAGCCAGAGGCTACAAGCTTTAAGAACATACAAGGGAGCTGGCCTGCAGCATTTTGGCTGCTCAGCTCTTCTTCTCAGAGCAAGGCTGCTTCCAGACAGATTGCTGCAAATAACTCTGAGACACTGGAGGTGGAAGATCTTTAGTATCTGCAATGTTTAAGCTGTTGACCCTAGGAAGGAAAAGAAGAGTGGGAAAAAGGGGTCAACAGAGTCCCACTGGAATGAAGAAACTCCTCACAAAGCCAGCTGACACTCCTAGAGCCATTCAAATCCCTGTTAGCAGAAAATTCATAATATCCAAAGTACGAAAACCTCTGACTCTCACTTCCTCTCTCCTAGAGCTTTACGACAGCCCAAGGGGAACCCTGCTGATCCATTTAAATCAATAGCAATTGGATCTCATGCCAAATTGCTGGCACAGGTGTAGACTAAGAGTGCAGAAGAGGAGAAGAGCTCATCTTTATGTGTTATGTCACAGCCTTCCCTTTGACAACTCAGTATCTCTAAAGCCAGAGAAGATTAAAAGACGATTGTACACATAGGCATTGCACAACATCTCTTTGCTGTTCTTCATGGCAAATCTGACCCCTGTGTGCTCAATAGATTCTGTGAAAGAAACCCTGTTTTGGGTTCCTTCAAGGTCATAAAGATAGCACCATGCAAACTCCAAGGACTGGCCCAAGACTGATTCGTGGCAAGGAAAAACACCCCATGGACATGGCAAGAGGGGAGCTCAGGAAAGTGAATATCAGTTTCTTCCTTGCCACAACAATCCTTAGCAAGTCCACTCTTTTCCCAAGTTTCAGTTCCCTCATTTGTGAAATGTCCTATCTCTTACCCCTGCTTGCTCTTTCTCTTTAGACTGTTTGGTCTTCAAGGCAATATCTGCCATGTACTACGTATTTACACAATGGTTACCAAGGCAATACTATTCAGAGCTGTTCCACCAGCACTGAGTGCATTAACCCCCTGATTCACCTTGTCTGTACAATTTGGCACACATGCAATGGACTTACTTGGTTTCATGTGGATGTTTATTCATGTTGACTCACTCAGAAGCGTCTTCAGATTAAGTATCTGGTTGTAATGGTGGCTCATTTTGCACATGAATGAATACACTTCAGAGCTGTGTAATTTTTTTTTCCAATGGACCAGTGTTATTCAAAGGGGGTTGTACTTTAAATTTGAGAACAGCTATGTGAGCCCATTTAGCAGCCTTTTCACTTATCCATGGAGAGTACTTAAAGGAAAATATTCTCTGATTACTTCAAGTGAAGCTCTCATCAAGTCTTCCAGGAATGGCAGGAAAAGGCTTTTAGAAAGACACAGAACAGTTGAAGAGAGCCCAAAGGACAGAACCAAGAATGATCAGATGTCTAGAAACATGTGATTTACAGGGAAAGATAACATAAATTGGAATTGCTTATTCTAAAAGAGACTTGGAGAGGATGTGATAACAGACTTCCAACACATAAAAGTATGGTTCACAACAAGAGGGATAACCTGTTTTCTCATGGTGGATATAATGAGAACTAATAAACTGAAAACTGCTGCACGGCAGACCTAGGTAAGATACTGGTAAGAGCTCTCTCTATGGGCATAAAGCACTGGAATAGATTGACTAGGGAGATTGTACAGTCCCCATTACAGGGGGTCAAAATGGCAGAAGTATAATCCTTCCTTCCTTCCTTTGGGCGAAGGGACACAATTGATGACCTCCCTCATAATCCTGTGATTCTTTGTGCTCCCAAATCTATCTTCATGTATAATGCAGAAACTCTGGGCACTGAGCAATAGAGATAATAGAAAAAAACAGTATAAAGGAAATCTTGCACTGAATGAAATCATCACTACTTGAAGTACAGGAAGTACTTTTGAAAGGCTTCCTTTTATTGCTTATTATTAATTTTATTTCAGGTATTCATTTTATTGGTTGTTACACACTGGTGCTGAATATTTGATCCAGAAAGAAGAAATGTAATGGTGATCCTTGGATATTGTTATTTTATATTAGATGAGCAGGGATTGAAACTTGCAGCAGTCTTGGCAAATGCAGATGCTTTTATACAAATAGAGCCCAAATGGACTCTGTGGATTTCTGCCATTTGAGCAGCTGCCTACACCTGCCTGGAAGTCCAGGAGCACCATCTAGTCCTTCCTCTAACAATGGCCTTGGAAACCAATCTTGAGCTTTCAGAGATTGTAATTGATTTTTCCTTAAGATCACAGATTATTCACAGTGCCTTCTGCAGCCCTGGGCTGGATGCAAAATGCCTTTTTGCTGTATTATTACATCTTTTTCACTTCAATAAACT
>NW_008679956.1:6828-19401 GCF_000695815.1 Acanthisitta chloris | reverse complement strand
AATAATAGTGTAATCAAGTTCAGTTCCCACAGGATACTGATAAAATGCAAAAGTATGTATTATCTGATGCATGAATAATGCTGGTAAAGCTATTATTTTTTTCGTGTTCAGCAGAGTTAAAATCAATAAAGTTTTGTAGAGGTTTGATAATTTCAAAACTTTATAATTTCAGAACACCTTTTTCTGAGAAAAGCGCTTGTTGGACATTTGATGGAGTACAAGTAGCACTGGCCCACAAGAGTCACATGCCACATGGACTTCATAATCTTTCCAATCTCTCTCTGAGAAATAGCCTCTGTGCCCAGTGGTATGGCTGCCTTGCTGAGACTATCCCTAGCTGCTCTATGCACAACTGCTGAGGTCACCAGGCTGCAGCCACAGGCATGTAAGTAATGGGTAGAACAGAAGTTCATCCTCTATTATGAGACAAAAACCAAAGAGCTGGGAGCTGGAGCAGCAGGCATGGTGAAATCTAAAGTTACACAAACTCACCCAAGTGGCTCCATCCAGGAGCCTGTGCTCCACAGACAAACTCACGGGAAACCCACCTGCAGAGACTCCATGGGATACACCTCAGTCAGGAGTGAGTCACATCCCCTCTAGCATGAGAGCAAAGAGTCACATCCAAGAAGCATAACAGTCATTAACTTGGGCTGCTTGGCTCTTACATCACTCCCAGCTGTAAATCACAATCAGGAATACAAACTCAGCATAGCTGAATCTACCAATTTTTTCCTAGCTGCCTGACCAAAGCAGAAATTCAATAAATGAGCAGCAGGAAATCTGAAGAGAAAGGGCCTATTCAGCCCTGGCATAAGCAGTTATAATTCTACTTACCACAGAGTCTCAGGGGTGCCACCTTCTAGTTTAAGATTTGGCCCAGAGATAGATAATGACCAAAGCAAAAGAGTTACATGCCCCTGCAATGAATCAAATTACATATAACATGTAACTGTCTTCAACACCAATTATTTAATTTTTCTTTATAGTCTGGGATCCATAAGTATATAAGAAGGATGTTCAAGAAATCAACATCAGAAGAGACTCCAGGACTCCAGGGAATGAAGTCTGTATTCCCCCTATACTATTAAATGCAATTTGCTAAATTTATTAAAAAGCTTCTGTCAGGAGAGCCAAATTCTTAAGACAAACATGGAGAAAATTAAGTTTCTAGCAGTAGTTGATGGTGTGTCATTAATTAGACAGGACTTACAGTGGCTGGAGGAACAACTGCAGCCTGAAAAGTAAAGCTAATGACAGTACAAGGCTCACAAAAGGGATGCTCAGCAGAGCCATGTATATGCTGCCCCCAGACTTCTGAATTCTCACACTGTTCTTATTTTGAAAGGTGTCATATGGCAGCACAGCAGGCTAATGATATAACATGTTCAGAGGAATTAGTTTAAGGGGCTTTTTTTTCCCCAACTCAGTGAAAAATAGTAGAAATAGTGAATTTTTGGAACTTAATGGGATCATACTGTTCTCTCTTCACATTGTCAACTTCACTTAATTTCCTCCTTCCTATTAATGTGTCTAATGCATATGTCAGGCGGAAGCTTGACACACTAGTGGCAAACAGACTGTTGTATGAAGGCGGCAAAGTGTTAAAACAATTGAGCAAGTGAGTACTAAAGTTTGCTGCTCTGGCCATATGGTACAGTGTTTAATTTCCCGTAGTGAAAGAACGTGGCTGTCATAGAAAAAGATGATGAATAAATTTACTTGGGGCAAGTTATTATAATGAAGAATGACTTCTCAGAGGAAGCAAACAGAGGAATTTAGAGTCTGATGAGAAGCATATGGGAAGCATTAAGATATAAGCAAGGGTAGCAAGGCTGTGTGCTTTAAAAATGAAAGACATTTAATCGATGCTTGTTGCTGGTGTTGACACATGGAAGTGAGAAATGGGTTTTGATTTGGAAGACAGGAAGAAGGCTAATAGCGGTAAAGGTGGTTGTGGAGTGATTGATACTTAGAATAACTAAAGCAGAAAGGGAGACAGCACTTCATGCAAGTCAGGCAACATACTCAGGAGAACAATGTAATTCAGAAAATGAAGAACATGAAATGACTGGGCAGATTGCTTGGCTGCAAGGAGAACTGACAGGCCAAAGCAGCAATTATCAAATAGTAGCCCATGGACAGTGAGGGAGACAGACAGGCAAAGAGTGACTAAGCTGGCTGTGCAAGGGCAGCGTGGAGATCAGCTGTTCCTCAGGATCAGTCTGGTGCAGAACCAGACTGTACAGCAAATGATGGAAGGAGATTGGGTGGGAAGAAAACAGCAAGAGTGATGTATGGGGAGTATACATCAGCATGGCTGCTGACTGTATGTGTGAATTTTCCCATCATTTATGCAAGTCAAATGAAGGGGACTGAATGCAATTGCAGAGCTCTTTCTTGTGGCAGCTCCTCCTTTATGTGGACATTTTATTATTCAAAACCTGAAGGGCACACTCAGCCCTTACGGTGAGCTCTTTCCTCTCTGCTTCAGTTCTCACACAGCTCACAGGTATTGCACATGAGGAAACAACAAGTGCTCCCAACCCCTGCATTATGGAGTGACTGTTAGGGACAAAGCAGTCTGACCCTGCCTCCCCCAGCCCTGGCTTGGCAAACAGTCCTGCTACCCACCTGAGTGCAAGGCCCACAGCGACCTTAAGCTTCCCAGTGGGCTATCCATCCACATGATAGTGGCAGAATATACACAGGCAAAATGAATCAGAAGGTTCCTTGCACACAAACGCACTTCCTCACACAGTCAAAAATTCCCACCTCACCCCTTCCCAAAGCCTGGGCTAGTAAGATAGCATCAGTCTCTAAGTACTGCTTTCAAACTCCATGAGATCAGACAGGTTCTGATATTAGAGTCCTCACAGAGAGCAGCCCTGTGGAAGCTGCAGCACCTGCAGGAGCTTACTGATTTGCTTTGGCATGCCTCCCCCCATACCAGACACCTGCAATTGCCCAGGGTATGCAGAAATGCAGAGGGGCTGAGCTGGAGTTGTATTTTACTCCCTGCAATGGATTTCTATCAAAGCCAGCTTCCCAGAGGTGAAAGGTGAGCTCATGAGCTGCCATAAGATTTAGCATTTAATACCAGCTTATTCTGGCCATTTCTGTTATTTTCTCAAGATGAGTCATAACTAGCACACAGAATTCATTCTTACTTGTTAAGTGCTGACATTGCATCTAGATAATAAACAATATATAATATGAATTTATAGCTAACTAACTGCACACTCTAGATACTTTTCATTTTTCAAGCAGTGTGCTATCCTGACTTCATGCTATGCAAGGGCAAAGAACATATTTTAGAAGGAAGAGCTATTGACATGAAATTAGAAGGAAATGCAACATAAAGTTTTATTTTTCAAAGCAATGATCTGCTTTTTACTAATTGAGCCTCAACAATGCATTTAATATGCTAGAATATGGAAAGATATGGGATACTGGAGAAACTGGACAGCTTTAAAATTGTAAGAGAACTTGTGAAAACTTCTTAAAGGGAATGAGGTAATGGCCCTTCTGTACAGAAGATATTTCTGGTAGGAGGTTTCTCAGGGTCAGCCCTCAACAGCTGCTACTGAAACCAATCTCATTCTGTACCTTCTGTGTTTTGATGACCTTGGCATGAAGAGCCAGAGTATGTAGAAGTGATTAACAGATGCACAAAGTTGAAAGGCATTGTCAGTAAGAAAAAAAAAAAAGACTATCACTATGTCAAGTGGGAAGAACTCGAAAACCAGAAATGGAATAAAGTTAAGCAGTGTGAATTCATGCACTTAGAGACCAGGAACTGAACTCCTGCTGTAAGCTCTGGCTCATTAGCTAGAAATTACTAATAAGGAGGTAAACCTAGGTATATTGTATGTGATCATTGAATGATTATGAACCAGCAAAGTAATATGACTCATAGTATGTAATACGGCAAAAACTAAGAAGTTCTGGGTGAAAGGTTTTCAAGGAAAACAAAGAAGCACTGATGTCCTCAGACGAGGCCTGAGACTTGGTTTTGGATACTGGCCAAACCTATTCCTGGCAGAGTTTCAGACTGAAACAAGTCTGGAGAAGAGGATGGAGCAGATTTCTGTGTATCATGACATTGCTATAAGAATACCCTCATGTGGAATAACTGTTTACATTGAAGAATAAAGTTGGCACAAGAAAAAATAGGTCTACATCAACCAGGAATAGACTTTGAATGAAAATCAGCTTTCCAGAATAGGAGGATTCCAATCTAGTTTGAAGTGGAGTCTGATCTGATTATGAATCTGTGTATGGTGTGGTTAGTAAATTAGTTAATTACAGTATTTATTTTGTACTCCTACACTTTGGACATAAACAAAAGGTGGGCATGCTAGAATGAAAAAGATATTGGCTGTGGCACTGCTTCACCAAGACTTGTTTCATACAGATCTGACACTCCTGAAACCACAAACTAAGTATCTGGTGCATGCTCTCAGCCTCCAAGTGATGAGGAGCTGTGGCCAGTGCAGGCAGCACTGTGGTGAGACTCTGCCTGGCATCACTAGAGGAAGAAGACAAAAACTAACAATGCTGGAGTGCACCAGACTGACACAGACACCAGGAAGAGTTCCAGAACAAAGGAATTAGAAAGATTATGAAGAATCATCTGAATTCACTAAGTTCTGGCCCCACAGGGCTGAGCAAATGAAAATCTCGTTCTCTTCTTTCAGAGGAAAGCAGCAGAGTTGTGCATTAGGTCAACTGGGCCTGGAGGATATCAGGGACCTAGATATCAGAGAAGATCTTTTGTACACAAGTAGCTGTGCTACAGTCAGTCCCTTCCCCAAAATCCTTTAGCCAGTCCCAGGTAAGGTAAATACAAAGTTTAGTTGAAGGTGGATTGAATTCACAAGTTAAAATTCACTGTTCCTTCAGCAGCAGTGGTGTCATACAGCTAGGCTCTGAAGGCTTGTTCTCCTGACAAAATCTTTAGTCTTCCAAATAAAAGACTTTTGTGGGTGCAAGCGCAACTCACATCCCCCTCCTCCCGACCCTCAATCCATCTCAGCCTAGAATTTAATTAAATATTTAATGAGCACAGCAGACAAAAATGAAATATTGTTTCATTTTGAAATCTTACTTTTACTTATTAGACCTTTAAAATATCAATTTAGTTTAAAAAGATAATATTCATTTAATTTTCTCATAAAGGCCACAGAACTTAATTAATGAGGAAAAAAGTAAATCTAATTTTAAAGAGTTGGAGACAGGTAGTTACACAAAAATTGCATAAAATACACTGTCTCATGAGCGTGCTGAGGTACTAGGAAATTCCCTCTGAACCAGGTCTGCCTGTTGACCAGACAGGGATAAGCTGAACAACTACAATAAGATGAGTATTATCTTATCAATGGGTATTTTTTTCCATTATTCACAAAGAAGTTGCTGGGAGTAGGGAGGATGCTTTTCTTGCAGCAAGCACCATAGAACTTGAATAATACCCAAGAATGTGAACAAGGGAGATGCTGTAGCAAGAGGTGAAAATCATCAGTTGTTAAGAATTGGCAGAATCCCCTTGAATTGTGCATCCCTGAGCTCAGTGGAGCAATGAACTATTACACCAGTTAAGGATCTGGATGAAAATCTTACAAAGGGGTGGAGGAAAGGGAGAGTGATATTCTGCATAGTCAGAGCACAAACAACATCACAATTATGAAAGAGAAGCAGGGAAAAAAGTGAGAGAAGTTTAGGGAGAAAATAAAATAGCCCATCTCCCTGGGCACTCATGTGCAGCTACATCCATCCACGCAAGTCAAGGACTGAGTCTAGGGAAAGGGCAGCCAATGTTTTGACAGATAGTCTTAAACTCCCAGAAATATAACTAGAAATATGTGCATATTTTTAACTTGTGTCATTTCTGAAGGAAGGATAGCTGAAGTTCACCAGATGTTCATGAAATCAAACTAGTTATGCAAATCCAAAAACTGGTTCACAAATTCAGAAATACAAAGCGAATGCAGTTTGTTCCTGTCTAGCGAGAGGAAGCCTAAGAAGACCTAGTTCAGCTTTCCTGTGTGTGATGCAGAAGGTGCCTGCTCCACCTGCTCTGAGAGGGCCCCAGAAAAACATGTGGATGCTGCCACCAGAACAACTCCTCTACCTGAAGACGAGGATGCAAAAATGATACAGGAATCAGAGAATCTACTGTACAAGGAGAGGATGAGAGAGCTAGGATTATTTAACCTGGAGAAGGCAAAGCTCAGAGGAATCTTTTAAGTGTGCATAAATATCTCATGGTGGAAGCAAAGAAGACAGAGTCTTCTCAGTGGTGCCCAATAGCAGCACAAGAGGCAATGGGTACAAATTAAAACATAGGAAATTTGATTTAAACAAAGAAATAACTTTTCCACTAGGAGTGTGATGGGGCAGTTCTGAGTAGTCTGTTTGGGAGGAGCAAGTGGATTACATGATCTACAGACATGTCATGCTCAGCTGCTCTGCAATGCTGTGCAATAAAGCCCACTGAAATCCTCCTTAGCCTCTGCTAGGTTTGCATGGTTTGGAGTAGTCATCAAGGAGAAACACAGAATTCCAGTGAAACTAATTAGCAAGTACTCTTTTTTCTGAATATATCCCAGGTCATTTTTCCACCTCTTAAGTCTCCTTTTTTGCCCTGTCACCTCAGGCCTCCTGATAATTACATAACAAGCACACTTCAGGATGAAGTGATTATAGACTGGGAACTGCAATAGTACTCTGCACGAATCATATTTTCACTTATGTATGTGCTATAGACCTGTGACCTGGTTACAGCACTGTCATACACACTGTGCAAGAACAAAACTTGAGTCAGTAGCTCTTAAGTCAGGCTGCTGTTTACAAAACAAGCAACATACCTGCTTTAATGTCTACTCGAGGGATGTAATTATATGAATAAAGGGAGGCCATGGTGTATGGGTGCCTAACTGTGTACTTACTGTTCAAGTAGGAAAGCCAGAAAAGCACATTATGTGTACACAAAAGTGGTTGCCTTGCAGGTTAATAGCACTTGGAGCCTGCAGTCTGGAGTGCCTAGATAAATGTGCACAATTACTTTGTAAAACTGAATGGGATTCCCTTTATCCAGGTCGAAACTTGCCTTCAAGAATGCTGAGGCTAGAGATACCTGGTTTAGTACCTGTAAGAATGAATGGTAATAGGCCATAAATTCTACTCTTTATAGAATCATTCTCTCAGACTTAAAAAAAGGTAAGAATAATTAAAAAAAACCCAAAATATTTTCTCGCACAAAGAGCCAGATTTGTGTCCTTTGAAGTATGCAGTTTACTGGGAGGTGAGTGGTCAGAAGGTTCTTACACTTTACAGAAGGCACCAAGCATGGGCTTACTTTGCATTGAACTTCTACAACTAGTGAACTCAGTAATTTCTCATTCTTTTTGTGGACTTATTCCTTTCCTTACTGTTAAAGCTACTGTGCACTTATTCCCCACACCCAGATCTAATTCCTGAATCAGGAGATTCAGATTATCTTCTGTGCAGAGAAACTAAGAATAGTAAATACCTAATTCAGTGTCATCATAGCACAGGCAAAACTGGAGTCTGGAAGCATTCAAGTTCATGGGGAACAGGGCTGAATGAAAAAGGCCCTTGTAACACTAACCCTTTCATATGAAGCTGGATATATGGGAAGTGACAGTTGTACTTGTCTAAGAGGGATAACTCTTTAACCTTTCTGTACCAGTAGTACAGAAAGGGTGAAGAGAAGGATGATTCCCAACACCTTGTCCAGACTCACATAAGGAGACAGTGGAAGTACATGATTAACAGCAGAAGACTGTGGGACAGCGTGAGGGACAGCCAGCTTGGAAGTGTGCATTTGGAGGCAGCCCCAAGGGAAAAGGAATGTAATCTCATTGCTCTGCAAAATTCTGGGAAACATTAATATTGCAGTATCAATTATAAGTCACAGGAAATTATTATAGCATTGGTCAAGTACATGTGAGGTCACATTTGAGATGCTGTATGCCTTTCTGGTCACCTTATAAAAGAAGGATATGATGGAAAAGTACCAGAGGGCAACAGATATGACTCAGACACACAGCAGTTTTTAGAAAGGTTAGGTAAACTGAATTTGCATTCTTTAAAAAAGAAAAAAAAAAAGAGATTATAGGACTTATTAAGTACTGCAGGCAACTTCTGAGAGAAGAAAAAGCTTCTGTAGCCTACTTCAGCTAGGGTGCATGAATGTCATCAACAAAGAACAGACAAACTAAAAGGACTGATGAGGCACTTAAAGGAATAAATTAGCTGGGAGAGAAATGGAGAGCTGCTAAATAAAATGTTGAAACAATATGAGGGCAAAGGAATTATTTAGAGGGGGGAAAAGTACAGTCTGACAGGATAAGATAACCTTGGGCAGCTCTTTTTAAATAAGGAATAAAATATTAATCCAGCTGGGTTTCTGTAAGTGGTATACTGGAGGTAAAGCATGCTCGGTTGCATAATGCAATGACATGAGTAATATTAAATGCTACACGATAACCAGTTGACCAAAAGATGTATTTCTCTCTAGATTGTGAAAATGGAATTATAGCATCAGCACGAAAAATGTGAGAGGGCTGGGAAATGTCACAGATTTCCTGTTTTCTCAGTTTTCTATAAATTAGATGGTCTCACAGGACTAGAAGGGATAACAGTTCTCCAAAATCCGTGAATATTACAGCCTGCAGGAGGAAATCCCCTGGATATCAGAGCATGACAGGAGGTCTGAAACATTGTTTTTCTGGGACTGCCTGCTCTCATGCTGTGCTTCCAGGAACATCCCTGTGGTAGCACAGGTTTTTTTTTCAGGAGTCACATTCCTCTCATCTTCCTGCGGATGGAGGCACTATGGGATGTGTTCTCACAGGATGTATCAGAAGGAAAATCCTTCCCAAGTCGATGCTTTCTTTTGTTTCCTTGCCCAACCACATCTCACCAGTACCATATGTGAAAGCCTGCATGGGGTTACAGCCACAGGTAAAGGCAAAACTGAGGTTCTCACAGCAAGATACTCACTGTACCCCCATTCATGAAGGGTCAGCTCTGAGGTGGAGCTGAGAGGAAGGTTCAGTGCAGCTGGGGTGAGGATGGTATCTTAATCAGGCACCTTTATGTCTGCTCAGAGTTGTTTTCACCGGCATCTCTAGATGTGGGGTAGGCAAAGAGAAGACCTTTGCCACGCAAGGCCCCTGGTGAAATCAGTGCTGGCTGAGGGGACTGCAGAGCTAGCAGGACTGCTTTACTGTGAGTCTGGCTACCAGCACCATGCCTTGTCCTGCCTGAGAGGCAAAGGAGCTCAAGCCTTGTCTCTCAATTCACTGCAGGTGTCATGTGGCTCTCATGATCTTGAGCAAAAAGATTGGCCACACCACTCTGAGACCCCATTATCTAATGACAATTGTTAAGAGAGGTTTCCTTGTGTTTATCTAAGGTGCAGGACAAGACACGGTGCTACAGACAAGGCTTTTTGTAATGCAAGACCCACACAGTGAAGGACACTAGTAAATTCATGAGATATCAATGGGTTTATGGCAGTGGAAGAAAAGGGAGCAGAAATATGCTCTCTAACAGCAGTGTTAGAGTAGGTGATAATCAGTCTGGAAACTGCTGGACTTCTCCTATTGCTCCCTTAGGTCTTCTATACCTGGACACACACAAATACTCTGTGTTTTTCCAATGTCTGATAATGATGGTATGAAATCCCCTGTACCTAGGAAACGACCAAGATGGTGGAAACATCTACAGAAAGGGCTAAGTAAGGAGGAATAGTTATTTACACCATTGTGGATAAAGAGCCTCAAGAGAGCAATCCCAGTGGCTCAGTTTCTGATACTGAAACCTGGAGGAGCCAACAAGCGGCAGGAGCTGCTGAGTTGCTTAGGTAGTGTACATATTTTATGCAGATCTTGGAAATTGTTACCACTGTAGGAGAAACATAACTAAATAAAATGGCTGGGAGGCAAACAGTTTTGAGTTTAAACAACATTAATTTAAAATACAAATAACAATCTTGGTATATTAATCAATCCAAATGTTGGGGTTGTTTGGGGAATTTTTTTTCTCCTCTGCAGCTGTATCTTGCTAAGTAACACATTTCTATTTCAATGCTGTTAATGCTGGAGCAGCTGCAACACTCTCTGGGAATTTTTAAAAATCATGATGAAATTAAAGGCCAAGACATAAAAACAAATCCTTCACAGCTATCCTGGCTGATGGCATTAGAACAGTAACAGGCATTTTCAGTACATCATATTCTTGGCACATGCTAGTTTTAGTCAGTACAAGTCATAACACTGCACGTGTCTTAATGCATTTTTCTCTTTGCCACCTGAAGATAATTATCAAATATTAAGAAATTGAGCTTTACAGCCTTCCTTCAAGAATGTGCTTTATCTCTTCCCTCCCCCACCCCTTTTTTTAATAAAGACATGGTGTAACTGGCTCACCAATCTGTCAGTTACTGCTGGTTTTGTCTATTTTTAAGATGTCTGGGTTTCTAAAATATGTGCATCTAATTGCATAGAAACGAGATGTGATTGCAAGCACAAATTAGGTATTTGCATATACAATGATGAAATGGCCAGTCGTGTTTAATAAATTGATTGTAAGAGCTGAGAGTGTGATTCTGAGCTCATACCATTTCTCTCATATACAGTTTTGGGGAAAAAAGTAAAATCCAGACATTGACTGACCTCTCAATGTCATAGAATAATAGAATTGTCATACCAAGGCTTGGGCTGAAGATCACCTGGTTCCAACCTCCTAGCCATGGGCAGGGATGCCACACACTATCGTGTAATCTAATCCTCTCCTCTTTAAGTTTAAAACCATTCCCCCTTCTCCTATCACTATCTGCCCATGTATAAATTCCTATGTACCTATGAGCATGAGTAGGGCTAGGAAAGGAGCACATTCCACTGCTCTGTGTCTTCTGCGTCCAGGAAATAAACAATCCTCTTACAGAAGTTCTATTCAACTGCCAAGCCATCAGAGCAATTGCTTTCAGTGGTTGGTTGAGACAAAGAGCCAAGAATCCAAACTTTCACATTATATCAATGCTGTTCAGAGAAATGAGATGAAAGAACAAGCAAATCCTTTCTCCACTGTAACAACATTGCCTCCAGACCACCTTTTGTCTAGAGTGTCAAAAGTATCAATGAGCTCCAGGTTGCAAAACCTGAAGATCTTACCTCCTTAAAGTCTACCAGGCATTTACACATGTGCAAATAGAGCCACCACCCCTCGGAGGCACAGGATGCCTTAGACCCAGAATACAGAAACCATTTAGGGATGAATTTGTAAAGCCACCTTCCACTTCAGTAGATGCAAACCAAGCACAGGTCTGTCCCCTTAATAACTAAGCTAAGTCCAGACACTTGAAAATGCAGCTTCTTGCCTGCTCAGTAGAAGCCCTGAAACTGCAACAGATCACAGGAGGAGTACAAGAGAAGTCAGAATTACTCCATCAACCTAGAAAAACTGCTCCTGTTAGGTAAAAAGGGGCTGTGAGCCCAGAAAGGACTCTACAGACTAGCAACAAGCAAAAATTAGCAAATTAGTCCTTTACGTCTCCCTTGAGAGACCTTCCCTTTCAGCTGTGGGAAAATGTAATTTCTCTCTCTAAATCCAGCAAATAGCACAATAACTGGAGCAATGCACAGGTTTCACAGTGTTCTTCCAGCACCCATGGAATTGCTCATAGGCTGTGTAAGGTACATCCTGCTGGTTTGGTCCTCAGTATATGGAGAACATCAGGCCTTGGTCAGGGCAAATGGTTATGGGACCCTTGGCAAACAGCAGAGAGATCCTCATGCAAGGCCTGTCTTTGTCTTACTATGTGGTACTGGAATACCTGGCACAACCAAGATAGATGCCTTTCCTTCTCAGTCTGCTGGGAAGTAACAGAGAGGAAGAGGTTACAGAAGAAAAGGCCCATTTCTCATTACAGGAAGGCAGAAGCTAAGAGTGAGGGACTTTTGCAGAAGCCAAGAAGAAGACAGCTTCTGTCCTCATGAGATATCACAGAAGTGAAGGGGATGGGTGATTTAGGTGAATAAAAGATGTGGGTATCTCCCTCCCCATCAGGTGGAATCTAGTGTATATGTCTGAGGCAGGGCAGAGAGATGTAGAAAACAGCCTCCAGGCTCTGGATTTAGGCAGGTGTTTGTTCTCTTGTGCAAAGCAGACAAGCTGTTCTTTGCCCTGATCGTGTAAAAGGCTGAGTCACTTCCAGGGTTCAGTACTCCTCATCATGAGGGCACTGCCACAGCCAGTTTCAAGAGTCCTTTTCTTTTTATTGTCTTTTGTGGATTTTTTTCCCTCTGGCAGAACAAGTTTCAGTTATTTTCCAATTTAGGCAGGTGTTTGTTCTCTTGTGCAAAGCAGACAAGCTGTTCTTTGCCCTGATCGTGTAAAAGGCTGAGTCACTTCCAGGGTTCAGTACTCCTCATCATGAGGGCACTGCCACAGCCAGTTTCAAGAGTCCTTTTCTTTTTATTGTCTTTTGTGGATTTTTTTCCCTCTGGCAGAACAAGTTTCAGTTATTTTCCAGCGTCTTCTAAG
>NW_008679956.1:0-6787 GCF_000695815.1 Acanthisitta chloris | reverse complement strand
AAACCAGCCCTATCAAAGCACGATAAAGTTCTTGCTGTCTGCCTTTATCACAGATCTAAGCAGTGTCAGGAAGCCAAGATTTAAACAAGCGGCAAAGCTAAAAATAGATGGAACAAATGCACTTGTTGTTTTGACTTTTAAGAATTATTACAGATGAAATATGCTTTGTGTTTAATATATGTAGCAGAAAGGGAGGGGGTTTCTAGGAGACTTGGAAGCATTCTGCTCTCGCACTGCAAGTGTAACACAGCTAAAACATGAACCCTGAGCCTGTGAAGGCACATTTATCTGCAAATTGTCTCTCACCCAGAAGGGCCCCTGTTCCTGTGGCTGGATCCAAGTGGGTCAATTCCTGCACCTGCACAGTTTCACTGATTTCAGTGCCTGGTTAGACCCTGCTGCAGGATTCAAATCTTTGTGGATATCTACATCCAGACAGAAGCATCATTCAAGGACTCTTTTCTGTCTTTGGAGTAAAGGCTCACTCCTGTGTGTGGGAGTACTCTGAAGGACAAGGAGCCAGCCTGTTCTCCAAGCCACACCACACAAGTGGTGAAATCCTCCACAGAGAGGAGGAACCACCCACAGACTGACTGGCCAGGTACCTACTGATCCTCTGGAACCCTGAAGATCTTGGGCTTGCAGCTCACAACCCACACCGTATCATTCTGCCTGTTCTGCACTAAAAGCAAGACTGCTTTCAGGCCTGCCAGTGCCAAGGATAAAAACCAGCAGCTCATTCAAAACTGATTTCAGCTTTCTGGTTCACACGCTTTATATCACCCAGTCCTTCCATTTCCTATTACTTTCTGTACTTGTCTGCATCTCTGGACACTATTCCTGTTCTTCAGCATCCATCTTCTGCATTCAGTCCCTGACAGTCCCCTTCAAACATCGACTTGGAAGCACCAGTACACAGTAAAAACAAGGCCTGCAGCACTCATCAATTGCTGGAGCACACAGGCAGCCTAAAAGCTCGTAGTGGCAGGTTTGTGGGGAGGCAGACACACTCTCAGTCCTCAACAGATACTGGAGAAATGAACTAAACACTAGGTGCTTCCTGCCTCTGATATTTCTCAGGCCTGGATAACAGAATCACTGATGGCTTTATATCATGGATTCTACTCATGCTATGCCCAGTCGCACTGCACAGTTCATTGCCATTCGTTATTGGTGGAGGCTGAAAGTAGAGATGGTTTGAGAAATGGTTGGACATTTTCACAGCAGATACACCTACAGTGGTTTTTAAACACTATAATTTAAACGCTTATAAGGTCCTTAATCTATTAATTTCTGAAAAGTTATGTAGCAAGGAAGGCATACTCTCAACTCTCCCAATTCCCTAAACATCTGCTACTGGACAGTGTTGAAAACAGGCTGCATAGCAAGAAGGATCTTTGATATGACCCAGTAAGGCCATTTCACTTCGAAAGGACTGAAAACTACTGCAGTTTCCTTATTCACTCTTGACCCCAGTGCATATCCTTAAGTGCTCCCTGGTCTCTGCTGCCCAGCTAATGACCTCATTCTTTGCTTATTACTGGAGGACTACTCTTTCTTTGATTAATCATTCTCTGTATTAATATCAAACGGCCTTTGGCTTTCTCAAGTGAATTACTGTTTCTGTCAAATGATTCCCTCCTATTCCCCTCAGATAAAGAAAATGGATAAATTATGACCATCAGTCCAATGGGGATGAAATAGATGCATTTTAAATATAGCTTGGGGAAAAAAAAGAAAAAAAAAGAAGAAACCCTACCAGAGTTAGTGTTTGATATGAACTTGAAATGACTTGTGAAATAGATCAAGTCTTAAAGGCTGAGACCTATATTCTGAGTTTCTACAAAGCTGGGTAAGAAAATTATGAACACTTTTTGCTGTTCATTTAAAGCAACTTCAAAAATAGAGCTGAATTTTCTTGAAGAATAAGGAAGAATGTGGTAGATTTTTTTAACCTTTTTAAAAAAATTATTTTCAAGGTGGAGGGAAGACATCTTTTTTAAAAAGCAATTAAAATTGTGTTTTACAAAGAACTTGCCAGTGTAGCATAGCTAAGACATAAGCTCTTTGCAATTACAAAGTTCTTTTTACTCAAAAGATCTCAAAACAGTTTAACCATTCAGAATCACTTATTATATGTAAGACAGCCAGATGTTGTTACCATGCATCACTGTCAGATAAACTCTGGGCAAATTAGTCTTTCAGTCATCTTAATTACTTGAATGGGTCAGGCAGAAGTGTCATTGGACCTGCTCAGGTAAGAGCTGCTCAGAAATAGTCCAAAGTAGTGACAGAATGAGTCACGAGTCCTAGTTCCTGCTCCATCGCTCTAACACTTCACTTCCTCCAGTAAAGTTGCAAATATTTCTTTTGCTATTATGGCAGCTCACATGAGCTGAGGAGTTGCTGAAGAGGTTTTTCTTCCCTTCTGACAAGTTTTCTAGCAAGTTTAACAAATAGAATTTGAAAGGTTTTTTTAATATTCTCCCCTACAGCTGTGTGAATGGCACTGAGCAAGCTGCTATCTGCTGGATTTGCAATAACATGAGCTAATTTCTGAGCTCCTAAAATACCATCTGATTTCTCTCCCCAATCAAGAGACAACTGTCTCCAGCAAATTTCAGCTGAATTCTTTGGCAGTTTGCAGCAGAAAAACCCCAGTCCCAACAAACCTGGGGGTGAGAGAGAATGGGGCTTTGGCTCTTGAAGAACACAAAGAAGAAAACAAATTCCCTATGTTTTCTTGTTTCTTCAAGAAGACAAATTCCTATGGAGTTATCATTTATGCTGTGGACTGCCCAGCTAGAAAGCAGCTAGGCAGAGGAGGAACCTGGGGGTCCTGATGGACTCCAGGTTGACCATGAGCCACCAGTGTGCCCTTGCAGCAAATAATTTGAACAGTATTCTGGGCTGCACTAGGCAAAGTATTACCTGATTGCCTGCAGATCATGTGAGGTGATCCTTCCCCTCTGCTCAGCACTGGTGAGGCCACACCTTGAGTTGTGTATCCAGTTCCGTGCTCCCCAGTCCAAGAGAGGCATGGACATACTGGAAAGAGTCAAACCAATGGCCACAAAGTAGATAAAAGTACTGAAAGGCTGAGAGAGCTGGAACTGTTTAGCCTGAAGAAGAGAAGGGGCATCTTACCAATGCATGTTAGTATCTGTATGGAGGGTGTACAAAGAGGTTGGAGCTAGACTCTTTTCAGTGGTACCCAGTGACAGGACCAGGGGCAGTGGTCACAAATTGAAACACAGGAGGTTCCCCCTGAACATCAGGAAACAAGTTTTTACTCTGAGGGTGACTGAGCACTGGCACAAGTTGCTCAGGGAGTTTGTGGAATCTCCATCCTTGGAGATGCTCAGAAGCTGTCAGGACACATTCTGCTCTGGGGCAACTGGCACTAGATAGCCAGGCTTGAGCCTGGTCTTTGGACCAGATGACCTTCAGAAGTCCCTTTCAACCTCAGACACTCTGCAATTCTCTGATTTTCTGAAAGCACTGACTGTCAGCAGTGGTAACAAAGTTCGGGGTTGGGGCTGCTTTCAGTTACCCTAGACAACAGGCCAGGAGCAGCCTGTGAGTTTTAGGCAAGCCTTTCCTTTCTAGACATATAAGCAAAACCTTGCAGTGCCAGATTTGGAGATGAAAGGACTTTTTCCATGCTGTGTAGGGATATGCTGACAAGGATCAGATAAAAGATCTACAAAATCAATTCCAGTAGGTCAGAACAAATTTTCACGATTGACCCTTCTTCTATGCATATACTATAAATCTATGATTCTCCCACGTGGGGGAATGTTTAAGAGAGATAACTCTGGTTTGGTCATGGAGCAGAAAGCCAGCAGCAGAGCTCCCAAGCCTGCTTCTAAGGGTGAACTTGCATGCAACACAGTTCTGGACTCTACTTTCAGGGGTATATTGCTTATCCACCCCACTGCATGAGCATTATCTGCTGTGCTTGTGGAGGCTTGAATCTGATCTCTGGAGAACTGATATGGCATTTGATCCTGGCTTCAATAGAACCACAAACAGATTCAAGTTTATTTCCGTTCTATGTCCTTCGAGTTCACAGCTGCACTGTTTTCTGTGTCCTATGCATAGGTCAAAAGATACAGGAATGTTTGTATGTGCACTAAGTCATTTCCACAGCATAAAAAGCTTTGCCCACTAGATCTTTTAAGTAATACAGACTCAGACATGACCTCCTGTAATTGAAATAATTCAGGAATTGAAGTCAGAAACCTCTCACGTATGGTTCAGGGTCTGTAAACCTTTCACAAAGAACTCTTGTACTATTTTTTTCTTTTTCACAGAGGTTCTGCAACAGAAAATAATTATGAGGAACAAGTTATGGTGCCTCAGATTTGGTCGCAATAATCAAGTTGCTGTGTTTGAACAGTGAAAGATCACCCAAGTAGCAACAATAGAGATTGTATCTGTCTCAGGTCTTCACAGGAGTTTTATTTTGATTTCTGGGACTGCTTTGCTTACAACGTTGTACAGAATTAGCAACTCACTAACTGAGTTTTAAACTGTGCCCCCAGACAAACACAGCTATAGGCACCTCCCAGGGCTTCTGCATTGTCTGGGAGTCAGTGGAAGTTGTTGGCACAGAACAGGCAACAGAATTTTGGCCTCTGGCCAATGTACAACTGTGAAAGGCTTAAACCGCTGTACAAACAAAAAGGACCCAGTCCTATCCAAGAGCACCTTCAAAAGTGCATTATCATGCAAATATACCAACATGGTTTGTATAAAAAGCAAACAAACAGCAGAGATAGACCCAGCTGTGAAATATAGCTGTGGTCCTGATTGACTGTCTCTCCTTCCCCCTCTGCAACTGTAAGCACAGCAGCAGTAACACTAGGGCCAACACAATGAGTAAAGAAGCAGCAGAGGTGACGCTTTGTTTGAGGTTTAGGGTATGACTAAAAATCCCATGAGGAATGCAGATTTTGAGAAAAGCCTGTCCACTGTGTTGAAAGGCCCAAGGTTCACCTAGATCAAGTGGTCACACACATCTCAATTCTTGTGTGCACTTCCAAGTGACCCTCACCACCAGACACTCCTTCGGAGCAGAAGTGTATCTTGCGACAGAGTAACAGGGAATAGGGTACAGCAGTGGAATATTCTAAAATCTCATTGGTAACTTTTCCCTCTTCCTTCTCTAAAAGACTGCCAAGGAATGAAGCACAATCAGTTCTGTGAAAGCTGGGTATCTAATTCCCTTATCCTATAACAAACAGCTGTTTGCAAACAAACACCAAAAATGTTGAGCTATTTGCTACATGTTGACGCATGTTCTATAGGTAGACAACCACAGCTGCTACCATCATCTACTGTAACTGAGGCAGAGATGGGCTGAGACTTTTCTAAGTAGGTGAACAGTTCCTCTGAATTAAATGTGGGCTCAGTTCTTATTTAGATGCAAATATAACCGGCTAATTTTTAAATACATAAGGGTTTTCCCTATAACTTTAGTGAATAAAGCTTGTGGTGTTCAGCAGTCTGGAAATTTAGGCCCTTCAGGTGTTTACTACTCTGGGACTTCCAAAGGACTTAACCACCTATTTTTGAGGAACTTGGATTGGGATCTTAGTTTCAGGTACCAGTTTGACAACGTATCTTACAGACAGTCTAAAGAGAACACTTGGCTAGCAGCTCATTTTTCTTCCAAATACTTTTAAACATTAAAGATAACAAAACTTACAAATGTGTTTTGAATCAGCACTTCTTTCTATGGTCTACAGGTAACATGACTAAAACTTGTAACTCACATCAAGACTGTGTCAGGTCTGCCAGAGTAAACGTGGATATGTAGCTCCTGCCCTTGTGTATGCTGACTGCAGAACTGTACAGGCCAGTGAGTGGTGTGACCCTGCAGCTATTTGTCACTGCACTGTCACCTAACTTACAGGCACAGTTGTGTCTGCCTGAGTAAATTAAGCACTGACCTGCACTGCATGAGAGTACCATAAACCCTTCAATCTCACCCTATCTGATCTACATTAGGCCCCAGGAGGGGCAGAGGCTCTGGAAAGGCTGTTTAGTCCTGTGCATGGGGCACTGAATAGACTCTCCAGAGACCTCAGTTCTTTTCTTAGAAATGTTATTCATGTGCTACGTGACCTTTGGAGCATCCCTGTGCTCCTCTGAACTTCTGCTTCCCCTCCCAGGGCCTGCTTTCTCTCACTGCAAATTCTTTAGAGCAAAAAGTTTCTCATGTTTTCATCCTCCAGTGTCATGCAGGGGTGATGAAATACAAAAAGTAATGTCAACTAAGAAAAACAAACCCATGTAAGTTCCTTTGTAGTCCATGGATGTTATAATTTTGTCCATGAGGACAAGATGGAGCACTATATTCTTGCAATTGTCTCTATAAGGTATGCCAGGAAAATGTATGTCTTTGGCTGAATTGTTGTACACATTATTAAGAAAAAAACCCAAACCCTCAAACAAATCTCACATTGCAGAGTCATATCCTTTGCAAAGTTGGTCTGCCTTCCTTGTTTTAACCTCCCACTGGGCCAAAATAAAGTGTCTGCTTGCCAAAGAAAACTTGGACCTCTTGAAGAACTGACACATGAAAAACAAACCCGAGAGTTTGGATGACCAGCCTTCCATTTCTCACGGAGTTGAAAACCCTACCACAACTCCCGGAGCAGTATTACCCGTTCGCTCCGTGCTCTGTGGCTGCCTGTGCAGTGTGCCGTGTGTCCCCGCGCAGGGGGGGCCGGGGCTGTTCGGCGGGTGGGATGGAGCCGGGCGGGTGGGATGGAGCCCG
>NW_008679955.1:7254-7952 GCF_000695815.1 Acanthisitta chloris | reverse complement strand
AACCTGCACCGTTATCTGCTCGGCAGCTACGGCTCTTCCTGTGGTCGGGCCACGTGGGCAGGATGGGGTTAAAAGCAGCACCGTGCCCTGCAGAGGCTCATTGCTCCTTGGCCACCACCACATGCAGCATCTCAGCGAACCAGCACCCAGCGCGGACCACCAGCATCTGGCGTGGGCTACCAACATCTGGCAGCAGCATCACACCAGCAGGGTCATCAGCATCTGGTGAGGGTCATCAGCACCTGGTGAGGGTCATCAGCACCCAGCAAAGGCCACCCACACCCCGACCTGGTAATGAGGAACTTGCAAATATATCTTGTTTGTTCCAGGAAAAAAGCACCACGCAGTGCTGGAGGAGCAGCATGGGGTGTCCTGGGGTGCTGGCAGCTGTGCCCCTGCTCCTGCCACGAGGGGAGCAGTGGGTGATGGCAGTTAAGGGGTGTCCCCCCCGCAGGGAGTGGGGCACAGAGGGTGGAGGAGGAGGTGCCGCGCTGGCGGGCGGGTGGGTGGAGGCGGGAAGTGCCCGAAGCAGAAGTGACACCCAAGGGGTGTTTGGTGGCAGCAGACGGGGCTGGGTGGACGTGAAGGCTGGTGAAGCTGGTGAGGTGAGGCTGTTGGGGCTGGGGTCTCGTGGTCTCAGTCATGGGGATCTCCAGGTGCTCCCCAAAGGGCAGTGGGGAGTTCTGAATGGTCTCCAT
>NW_008679955.1:474-7154 GCF_000695815.1 Acanthisitta chloris | reverse complement strand
AAGAGGAGCACCAGGACGTGGAGCTCTTGTGGTCTCAGGGGCAGGGGGACAGGGCAGAGGGGTTTTGGTAAAGGATGGGAGATGAGGGGGGTTGACATGGGGATGTTTCAAGGGTAACAGGGATGAGGATTGCCATGTGCTCCCCACCACGTGGACAAGGCGAGAGAGTCCTCTGTGACCAGAGTGGCTCTTGGGTGGGATCTCCTCCATGGGGACAAGGCAGTGTAAGGGGTCTATGTCACATGGATGGAGTTCACCATGGGCTCCTCACCATGGGACAAGGCAAAGGAGCTCTCTGTGAACAGAGGCCCATTTAGGTGGGGTTCCCTCATGGGCACATGGCAAGGGGGAGACTCTGGTGCAGGTGGGATTTGAGGGACAATGATAGAGTTTGAGGTGGGATCTCACCCTTGAGGTCGAGACAAGGGGATCTTCTGAGTCTGGGATAGGGTTTGAAGGGCAGTGATGGCATTCAAAGTGGAATGTCCTCCATGGGCACAAGGCAAGGGGGTCCTCTGTGAGCGGGATGGGGTACGAGGTAGAGGACTCCCCATGAGGGTGAAGCAAAGACACTCTGTGCCCAGGATGAGGTCTGAGGGGAGTGATGGGGTTTGAGGTGGGATCCCCACCAGCAGACACAAGGCAATTGGGTTCTTTGTGACCAGGATGGGGTCTGAGGTGGGGTCCCTGCTTTGGGGACTAGTCCAAGTGTTCTCCTACAACCAGGATGGAGTATTAGGTGGTGTCTCCACATGGCAGACAAGTGAAGTCTTACTCCTGTGACCAGGATGGGTCTGATGTGGAGTCCTTCCTTTGGGGACAAGTCCAAACTGTCCCCTAAGACCAGGATTAGGTGGCCTCCCTGCCTTGGGGCCGAAGTGAGGCTGCCCCTTGTGCCCTGGAGGTGGGACAATGGGACATGAGGTCTATCTACTGTCTGTCCTACCCATGGGGACATGGTGAGGACGTCCCCTGTGCTCAGGACAGGGTTCTTGGGGAGACAGGGGAGGGCAAGGCAGATTTCCCACGTGGGGATGAGGATGTCCCCCATGCCTGGCCATGCTGAGGCTGGAGGTGGCCCCACAGCAGGGCCACGTGGGGTGTGGGTGGTGGCCCCGCGCGGGCGGCACCGAGCACAGCGCTGGAGGAGAGCAGCCACCGGACACCGACTGAGAGACAGTGCAGTCACCCATAAAGTAGAAAGCACTACTAAACAGCACTGCAGGGTGTAGTGTTTCCTACTTTATGGATGAGTGTACTGTGGGCTACGGAGAAGAGAGCAGCGCCGAGACCCACGTGCCCATCACGAGTTGTGTGTGTGTCCAAGAGCGGAGGACAGGCCATGCCCAGCTCACAGGAGGGTGCCTACCCTTGGTCACCCACCCCATGGGCACCACCACCCTCCCCATGCTGCCAATGCTCTGCTTGTCCCCCCTCTGGCACCTGGGGACAGGCCACGTGGGGGAGAGGGGCCACATGGCTCAGTGACCACGTGCGTGGCCAAGGGGCTTGTGGTGTTGGAGCAAGCACCATGCTGGGAGGTCAAGTAGGCAGCAGAGCCTCCCATTCTCATTTTCTTTCCCTCCCCATCTTCATTTTCCATGTGGTAGAAGAGCTGGTGGTGGTGGCCACGTGCTGGGGGGGAGGCATGGGAGGTGGAGGGAAACTCTGGGTGCAGCAGGGTGAGGGACTGCTAAATAAAACTCTTTCACCAGTGACTTGTGGATCTTTTATTCCATTTTTGCTATAGTTGTGGATATTTTTAGGCCATTCCCAGGAAATGCAAGAGCAGGGAAGAGCCCCTTGCAGTACCTAGGGCCATGGGCAGAGGGGTCACCCCACAGCAGGCAGCACTGCTGGAGAACATGTTAGAGCCCTGAGGAGGGGCATGGGTGGGGGTGGTGGCCACAAATCTCAGCCCATTGACACAGGGGTGTCCCTTTCAGTCCCCTGAGGGTCACCAGCCAAGCTGCTGTGTCCCCAGCCAAGGTCACAAGGCCACATGGAGCCAAGACACCCTCCAATAATCACTTTCTCCCTCCAGCCACACACCCCTGGTCTGTGTTTCCTGGAAGAGGGGGATGTCTAAAACCACCCCAGATTCCAGGGATGTAGGAATATCCTTGCCCCCAAACGTAAGTTCCCAAACTCCTCCAGGCATCTTCCCCCCCTTGGCTTTGATTCCCCATCTCCTGCATTAAAAATAGTGGGAAAACAGCATTAAAAATACATATTTCTTTCTTTTTTTTGAGCCCAAATGTTGGTGGAAAGTTTCCACCTTTTGTAAAGCTCCTGGGTTTGGTCTCAGGAGCATTTAGAGGGGGGGATTTTGTTGAGTTTGTGGCATTTTTCTTTTACTTTGCCCTTCCCTGGACTAGTCACAAAGGACTGGGGTGTTTTACTTCTCCTCACTGTCCCAGCTTTCCCACGTTCCCTGGCTTTGTGGCTGCTCAAAGGGGATGTGGAAGGCAAAAAAATCAAATCAAAACTGTTGTCATGGTCACAAGGAGACAAGTTTTTAACCAGTAAAAATGAAAAAGGGCTTAAAAAAACCCACCCCAAGCAGCCAGTGCTGACTGCCCTGAGCAGCTTTGTGGTGTGAGCACCGGGAGGAGAAAGCAAGTTCAAGTGTTTAACATGCAAAAGGTGGGAAAATTCACCACCTAATAATGAATTTTCAAGTGTTAGGAAGGATAAATACCCAATGGCCATGAGCAAGGACTACTGTGGTTACAAGTATTGCAGCTACTCAGTGGTTACTACCAGGAGAGACCTTTGGAAATGTAGTTCTTGCTGAGAGCAGCAAAACAGAAACTGCTGCTTTTTGCCTTCTTTTCAAAACAAAACCCTCTACTTTTTCAGTCCCTCCCTCCATCCTGAAGGCATTTTGGCAAGTTTCTGCAAGGAAACATGTCCTGTCCCTGTTGTGGAGTGAGCTCCTGGTCTCCAAAGGACTTTGGAGTGTTCATCCTCACCCTGGTTGATGCCACTCAGGCTGTGCAATCCCTGGCCCTGCTGCTCTGCAGAGTTAAAAATGCCCTGAGCTTGGCAGGGGGTGGAGATGAGACCCCTCCAAGGGCTGTGGGGGTGCAGGTGCCCATTCCAGCACTGTTGGGAGGCTATAGGCATCAGTAGCACCCAGTCAGGTCCTCCCACACCAGCCCCTGTGCCTGCACTGGTGTTTCCATCCTCTGCTGTGCCAGATCACCATGTCCAGCCCATCACATCCTTGTTCTATGTTGTTTTCAACAGGGTTCTGTCCCAGTGCTGCTCCATGGCACAGTCCTGCCAGTGTCCATGTGCTGCTGGGGGTAGCAGGATCAGAGGGAAGAGTGAGTGTGGGCAATGTAGCCACTCACATCTCCTCCTTGGAGCTCCTCAGAGCAAATCCCTGAGCTGAGGGTGGGTGCAGGAGGTGGGAATGGGAGCTGGAGGGCTCTGCTGGTGGAACAGGTGCCCAGTCATGTCACTGTATGTCCCTGTAGCCACCAATGTGGCTCATGCACCTGGATAGGAAAGACCGTTCACTGGGGCCATTTCAGGGGATCTGCTGGAAAGAAGGTGGGAATGGGTTGGCACCCACTGGTCATCTCCATCTGGAGGTGTCCTTGAGTCACATGTCACTGTTCTCACACCCTGGGGACCTCTCCCAGGGCTGGCAAAGCACCTGGTGCAGCTGGGACCCCATCAGAGCTCCCATGACCCTCTCTGTTCCCTGCCAAATCCCCAGAGCAGGGGAGGACCTTAAAAGGACTCAGCAGGCACTAATTAGTCTTAGTTACCTGGGGGACCTGCAGACCCTGAGCCAGGAACATTAGTGAAGCTCAGCTCTGGGTCTTCAGTACTTGGATGAGCTTTGATGCCTTACCTGCATCAAAGCTGTTCTGTTGGGTCTGTCTCCTTGGTGGCTCCTGGATCTGTGTCGTGAGCAGCTTGTTTCCAGCTATGTGTGCTGGATGGGCCCCAGGCCCATGGTGCAGACATCTTGTCTCTGGCCCTGCTCCTGCCTGGACCCCACACCTTTGCTGTAGCCTCATCCCAGCTCTGTCTCCTCTCACTCCTGGCTGGAATCCCTGCCCTGGTTCCTCCGACCTTGTCTGGGGCTGCTGAGAGACCCTGTTAGCACCGTCCTGCTGAGAAGCTGTAGGATGGTGTAAGAGGCTTTCTGGTTTTGGAGGATGCTGTATGTGGTGGGCTCACACTTAGCTTCTCATTTGGTGCCCACTGTGAGGCAGCCCAATCCTTGCTGCTCCCTGATGGAAGAGGCCAGGAAGCATCATGCGCTGGATCCCTGTCCCTGCACCACCAGGCATGGGCCTGACTCCCTGAAGACCTTTGGAGATCAGTGAGTGTTGCTAAAGGGCTCTGCTAGGATCCTTTGTCATCTCCCCACACTTGAGCTGTTGATCTTGAGCTCCCCCGTGTCACCATTTTTCATTGGTTGCTGTATATCATCACCTCCTTTCCCTAAGCCTGTGGTTTCCCATGCTCTGAGAGAGCTTCTAGGATCTTAGTCTCCCCTACAAGGAGCACAGCTCCACAGCAGATCCTTGGGTGACTTGGAGGACCAGGGGGGCCTGTAGCACCCCATCCATGTAGATTTTATGAGGACTTTAGTGACTTGCAGCTCAGGGAACTCTTGAGTCTTCTTTAGCCCAGAGAATTTCTCCTGTCTCCTTTCTAAGGATGATCTGTAGCCATGACTTGTCCAGCTGGATCAATAGCTGTAGACTGCCAAGATTTCATAGTATGTTCAGAGGTTGGAATGGAGTTTAGAGATCATCTAGTCCCAACCCCCTGCCCTGGGCAGGGACACCTCCCACCAGAGCAGGTTGCTCAAGGCTTTAGCCAACCTTGTGGTGTGAAAGATCACCTCCAGCTTTCCAAGCTCAGGGTCCCAGGAGACACCTTCTCCCCAGGGATGGTGGTGGGGGTGTGTGGACACCCCATCCTTCATCTCACCTAACTAGGGCTTTCACTGAAGGCTGTGGGGGATCCAGCCTGGAAATCTCTGGCTCCTCTTCCTCCAGGTCCTGGTGGGCCATGGAGCCAGGTGGGTCTGGCAGTGGTGAGTGGAGAAGCAGAAAGCTGCACAGGGTGCTGTGGTGGCAGCACATCCCAGCTGAGCCAAGCAGACTGTGAGCAGCACATGGCAGAGCAGGGTTTGGAGGAGGCTGTGCCTGAGCAGCACACGCTGCCTGCAGCCATGTGATCTTATCAGGGAGCACTTCCCGTCCCACTGCTGCCTCTCACCTCCTGCTGCTGAAACCTGCTTGTTCTGGCTTGTCAGGGAGCTGAACAGTGCCTGGGCCTTCTTCCATGCTTCTGCAGCACCTGCAGAGCCTGCCTGGTGCCTCCCCAGGGGGAAACAGTCATGGGCAGGAACCAGGGGGATCCCGGTGGTGGGAGCTCTTCCTGGAGTGGAAAGAGACACCTCAGTTGCTGGTTTGAAGGTACATGAGCACCAGAAAAAGCATGAAGGTGGTATCAGTTGTCTGGAATTTTCCCTCTGGTTGTTGGCTGCATTCACTGCCATCATCACCAGCTTGGGGTTTCCCCCACCATGCACACACACTCCTTAGGAATCTGGAGATTCCCAAGGGATTCAGGGGATCCCCTCCTGTGAGAGGTGAGATTTTGGGAGAGGTGAGACTGTCAGAGCTGGTGGTAACTCCCCACAGCACAGGACCCATCTAAGTGGGCCATCTACACCCTTTGCAGTCAGCGGTGAAATAACTGTCTCAGTGATTTGTGTGGGCTTAGGCAGAGGTGACACATAGCCAGTGGCAATCAGGTCAAGAGGTGACACATCTGCATAGTGACACATCTGGATGTGCTGATGAAGCTGCTCAAAGGAGGTGCTCACTGTGTGGTGTCTGAAGGACATCAAAAGACATCAAAGACACTCCCACCCTTCACAGTACCTCCCCTGGAGCAGGTGGCCCCAGGCATGCTCTCCTGGTGGCTCCATGGCCACCAAGGCAGCAGCACCTGTGAGGTGCCAACTGCCACTGCCACCCTGCAGGGGGGAGGCACCAGCAGTGGGACTGAGAGCTGTGGCCACACATTAGGCCATGGGGAGGCAGGACCTGTCTCCAGCTGCTCAGGAGTTTGAGGATCATCAAACCCTCTTGGGTTTGGGATCAGCAAACCTTGCTCTGCAGTGGGTCAAGCTTTGAACAGGGCTGAGGAGCAGGGACAGAGAGATGTCCCCCAGGGTGGCCTCGTGGCTTTCCCCTGAGCATCACTAACTGTGCAGCCTGATGAAAGATGTGATCTTCCTCAAGGATGCAGCAAGGCAGGGAGGAGGCAGAGACAGAGCACACATCTGCCTGCTCTGTGTGCTCAGAGATGGCAGTGCCCACTTTGCTGTAGTGTTATGCTGCTAACTCCTGTCTCCCTGCATCACATCAACTCCCTCTGCCCTCCACAGCTCCTGCCCTGGGCATGCTGTAGACAAGGCCCAGCAGTTTTCAGCATGGGGTTGTTTTCAGCATGGTGTATCAATGAGGGGTTGAGGTTAGGGCATATGGAGGGGAGGTGTGTGAGCATCCCCAGGGCAGAGCTGGGAGTCCTGGGGCAGAGCTGAACATACTGGGGTAGAGACAGCTATCCTTGGGACAGAGCCAGGCATCCCTGGGGCAGAGATGGGGATTCCTGAGGCACAGATGGGCATCCTG
>NW_008679955.1:0-458 GCF_000695815.1 Acanthisitta chloris | reverse complement strand
CAGACAGGCATTCTAGGGTAGAGCTGGATATCCTTGGGGCAAAGCTGAGCATCCCTGGGACAGAGCTGAGCATCCCTGGGGCACAGATGGGTATCCCTAGGGCAGAGCCAAACATTTCCAGGGCAGAGCTGGGCATCCCTGGGACATAGATGGGCATCCTGAGGCACAGACAGGCATTCTAGGGTAGAGCTGGGTATTCCTGGGGCAAAGCCAAGCACCCTGGGACAGAGCTGAGCATCCCCGGGGCAAAGTCGGGCATCGTGGGGCAGAGCTGGGTATCCCTGGGGCAAAGCCAAGCACCCAGAGGCACAGCTGAGCATCCCCGGGGCGGAACGAGCAGGGGCCGGTGCTGTCCCCAAACCCCATCCCGGCGGGTCTCAGGGCTCGAGGGTCCCCGGGTGCGAGGGGTGATGCGATGCGGGGCTGTGCGGGACGAGCCCGGCCGCCCCCTTCTCCCT
>NW_008679954.1:0-10984 GCF_000695815.1 Acanthisitta chloris | reverse complement strand
CAGGGACACCTTTCTCTAGAACATGTTGCTCCATGCTCCATCTGTCCTGCCCTTATCCAGGACTGTGGCAGCCCCAGCTTCTCTGGGCAACTTCTAACAGTGCCTCACCACATTCACAGCAAAGTATGTAACCTCACCCTCCCCTCTTTTGGTTTACATCCATTCTCCCTACTCGCAGCATTTGTCTCTTCTCCTCAATGTCACTAGCTGGTGACTGTAAATAGCATGCCGAATTTAGAAAATCCTCCGACCTTTGGACACTGCAGGAGTACCTTCCAATGAGACAGTAGAGCACCTGTGCACCCAGTGGTGATAGCATCACACTCGCTCTAGTGTCTGGTCAGATAAAGTGAGAGTAATACCAGGATACCTGTTAAAGGTCTGTAAACAAGGTGCTTCATTAATCTGCATCTCCTCCTCATGCCAAACAAGGTAAAGAAATACAAGATGGATGTAGCCCTCACTTGTGAATCCAATGCATTAGATGCCAGTCGTGCCATCAGGAGAAGTGTCAGTCCTTGCTGAGTAGCAGGGGGCTGTGCCATGGCCCAGCTTGGTCACTGCTTTCAAGGTGGTTGGCAGAGCAATGTGGTCCCCCCAGGTGCAAGGGGTGAGCTGATGGGAATTTGGCAGTGCAACTTGATCCCTCTGTCTTTTCTCCTTGCACTGCTCTGACATGTCAAGTCACAGTGGCAAGCAGATAGTCACAAAGAAGGTGTGAGATGGTTTCTGCATGCCAACAGAAGCAGGGGGACCACATGCCCTTAGGATTGATGATGTGTTTTACTGGGAGTGTTTGTGGAAGAGACACAGAATATGTTCCTTTCCATGCCAGGGCAGCAGGTTGGTGCAGATTCCCAATGAACAGGGATGCAGAGCAGAGGAGGTGTCCAGTAAACCACAGGCATGAAAGATGCTTATGTGGGGGGAGATATCATGAGACAGGGATCTGGGAATCCTTCCCAATGGTGTTGCCGTGCTTAAGCCCCAGGCACCAACCAAGCCTCATGCAGTCATTCCCTTGTTTACCCAGACAGTAATAGGATTGAATGTGAATTCCCAGTTTGTGCATGGCAAACACAATGTGCAGTCTGAGCCTCTGAGTTGTGGCAATGTTCTCCTCCATTTCAGCAGAGACATCTCCTGCCTGACAGGCTCAGCTTTCCCACACAGCTATCAGGGAGGAGCATCCCTTGGGACGAATGCAATGGTGACCCTCAGCATCCCCAGGGGCTACTCCTGTCAGCAACCCACTGCCACCCCAGAGCGAGAAGGCACAGCACACTCTCCATCACAAGGACACAGACACATATGACACACATCCCACATATGCAATGCCAAACTGCTCATCTTTATTCAAGCTGGCAAAAGCAGCCTCTGCCCCAAAGACACCAGGGCTTTGATGACATGTCTCCAGTCCATGAGCACCCACAAGGAGAAGCTTCTGATTCTGCTGTCACACCAGCTGGGGAGGGCAGAGGCCGGGAGGGGAGTGGACATCAGGAGATGGGTCCAGGTGCCAGAAGCAAGCGGGAAGTCCTGCTCAGAAATTTCAGGGTTTCAACCATATAATCTGTTAAAAAAAAAAAGGAATGAAGTTCATCACTTGTTGCAATAATTTTCCTTCTACTCTCTCTCACCTCCCCTGCAATGTCCATTCAATCTGTGATGCAGGTGACTCAGGCTCATCAGAGGTGAGGTCCAGGTCTTAGTGCAGACAGATTGGAACAGGGTTATCTCAGTGGTGGCAGCCCTGCCTCCAAGTCTCTCCAGATGCAATAAAACCAGGATCATGTCCCCAGTGTTGTACAAGGACAGGGAATGCTTCACCCTTTCGGGGCTTGGGTGATTCCCCTGCAGAGCCTGAGTGAATATCCTGGGACTGGAGTAGAATGGGGATGTGCTAGCTGAGCTGGGCCCTCTGCAGTCCCACTCAGGGCAGGTCCAAGCACCTTTTCTTTCCTTCCCTGATCTCTGCCTTGCAGAAAATAGATTACTGAGCTGTTAACTAGTCATGGGCCCTTAAAAATAGCCTCAACTCCTGCTGCCATGATGGGAGCTTTCCTAATTCCATGACTTACTTTTTGCAGCAAAAATAAAACCTTGAACATTTTCCACCGATGACATAGGGGAAAGAACAATTCAGAAGTGAGCAGTAGCCTTTTTGACGTTCACATTGTTTCTTGTTTTGTGGAGCCAGGGAGGATCCTGCATGGTGAAAGAGGTCAAAGAAAGTACTATGGGATAACTGTAAAAATATGTCTGTTTAAAGAGGAGTTGGCACTGGCTCTGGATTCCTGTCTCCTTTGGGTACTGAGCACCAAACCCCACATCTTTACCTCTCCTGTCAGAGTTCATTTTTTTCTGCAGCAACATGTGTGCATGTGGGGAAAGTTATATGGAAAGACCAGTGCTGGGTATGGGAACAGCTGTGCTGGATCCTCAGCTGCCCAGTCCTTCATTAGAGCCAATTCCTCCCAGACGTCTGAGAAATCTGTTCACTTCCCAAGACATGGAAAACCCCATACACGAGGGCTCACACCTCACCCATCTTCCCTCTTTCTCTCTCACCTGCAGCACTATGGACTAACAGCAGGAAGAAGGGGAAGAGCAGGTACAGCATCTGCATGGCTGATGTCTGTCTCAGATCTCCACAGGGCTGCAGAGAGGACACACCAAGACAATGAAAAAAAGACACAGACCAGGCTGAGAACACCGTGTGAGTAAAAAGCAGAAGCATTATCTCCAATACAATGAGATAATAATGATTCTTAGCCCTGGAACTTCACAGGTGTCTTGGCAGTATTTTGGGAATCTCCAGCGTGCTGGACAATGGTGTTTATATCACTGTTCACTTCACAGGTCTGCCTGATGTTTTCTTGAAAACACACTGGAGGCTCCATGCCTCGTTGTTGCCATTTCACTCAAAACAACTTCCACTGAAACTTGGATAATTAAGAAAAAGACCCTACAGTCCCTCAGAACCTTTACAGGGCATGTGTTTCTCCCTAAGTAGAATTTTCCATAGAGGCAGGATCAAGGTGTGACCCAAAATATACTCTCCAGGACCATCTGCTGACCAGGATTGCCATTGGGATATTTGGCCTCTCTCTTCTGCCTCCCCATAATCAAATGTCAGAAAACATTTGAATTTAACATCAGGATATGCTTGTGTCAAGACTCAGTCCCATGTCAAGGGACAAGCAAGTGTTAAGAATTTAGGGAAGTGCATGTAGCTGGATATCTCTTGCTACATGAAGCCTAGCCAGTCCACCACCTCAATGAGCCCAAGACTGGCAGCCCCAAACACCCTGCCTGATCTTCTATGCTTTCCTGGTCTCAGGAAAGTCCTCCCAGCTCAGCTTGGAAGTGCCCATCCCCAGCTCCAGATCATTCCCGGGACTCCCTGCAAGGACACTAACCAGTCCCACATTTCCTGTCCCTGTCCCATGCAGCACTGGTCCAGGGAGGAGCAAGAGGTCAGGGATGTGTCTTGGTGGCCTGGAAGAGACTCCACAGTCACCTACCTGATGAAGGTGTCTGTTCAGAGTGCACCAAGGCAGCAATGGTCTGCAACAGTCCAACCAGGAATCACTTGCACCCAGAAGTGACAGGACTGGGGAGTATCACTTTGCCCAAACCACAGTGGTTTTTATTCCTGCGGACACAACTGCCCTTGGCCAACCAGAGAGTGACCCATCTGGGTGGGGGTGCTGGGGCTGCACCTCATCCCTCCCTGCTGCAGTGGCAGAGGCTGAGGTGCCTCCTGGGGCTGTTGCAATCCTCACCGTTATCCTCATGCAACACATCTTGTGACACCCATGGCAGAGCAGCACATGGGCTGTGGTGGCTTGCTGGAAAACCTTTGGGATGGACAGAGTAAGTGGTTGTTGGGGACAGTAGCACTAGCCCAGTCTCAGAGGAACTGAGTCCTTCTTTCATGGACTCATCCTGGAATGGTTTGTGTGGTTAGGAGCCTTAAAATCATCTAGTTCCAACACCCTCGCACCTCTGGACGCTGCAGGAACACCTTCCTCTGGGACAACAGGTCTGTGTACCTGACATGTCAGGATAATCAACATGGCACTCTCTCTAGTGACTGTTTTGATAAAGTGAGACTTACACCAGGGTACCTGATAAGTTCTGTGAACCAAGTGATCCAATGAATTTGCATCTCTTCCTAAAGCCAAAGAAAGAGAAGACATATAAGATAGGTGCAACTATCACTTGTGAATCCAATGCATTCCATGGCACCCATTCCATTAGGAGAAATGTCAGTCCTTGATGGGCAGGAGGAGCTGTCCTGTGTGCGTCACTTGCCTGACTGAGCTGATGGGGATTGACAGAGCTGCTCAGCCTCTCAGCATTTTTTCCTTGCACAACTCTGTCTTGTCAAGTCACAGTGCCAAGGGGATACTCACAAGAAAGAAGTGAGATAGCTTCTGCATGATCAGCAGAAGCAGAGGGACCACCTGCGCACAGGACTGATGGTGTGCTTTACTGGGAGGGTTTCTGGAAGTGACGCAGTGAAAGTTCCATTCTGTGCTCAGGCATCAGGTTCGTGCAGGCTCCCAGTGAGCAGGGATGCAGTGTGTGTGTGTGTGTGTGTGTGTGTGTGTGTGTTTCCCAGGAGGTGGCCAGCAAACCACAGCGCTGAAGAGTCCTTACACAAGACCATATGGCACAAGACCCTGGACTGGGAATCCTCAGTGGCCTCACAAGAGGAAAGCAATATTTCTTTTCCTCTTCATGGGGGGAGGAACAGAAGGAACTTCAGTCTGTCCTCTAAGCATTCCTCTTGATGCTTCAGGGACGAGCACATACAGCATCCCCAGGTGCTTCTCTTGTCACCAACATATTGCCACCCCCAGAGTGAGCAGGCACAGCACACCCTCCATCACAAGGACATGCACACACATCTCACCCATGCAATGCCAAGCTGCTCTTTATTCAAGCAGGTAAAAGCAGCCTTTGCCCAAAAGACACCAGGGTTGTCATGAAAGGTGTCAAGCCCAGGAGCACCCAGCAGGAGCAGCACTGCCACTGCTGCTGCCACACCAACAGAGGCAGGGAGGGGAGATGGTTCCAGGAGCTAGAAGTGAGATGGACACCTTGCTCAGAAATTTCAGGGGTTCAACCCTGGAAACTGTATGAAGAAAGGAGTCAATCACATCACCTGTAGTAACTTTTCCTCCTGTTAAGAAGTGAGGTCCAGTCCTTAGTGCAGACAGGTTGGACGCAGGTTATCTCAGTGGTGGCAGCCCTGACTCCAAATCTATGCAGATCCAGCAAAACCAGGATCATGTCCTTGGTGCTGACCAAGGACAGCGAATGCTTCACTCTTTGGTGACATGGTTGAGCCCTTTGCAAAGCCTCCTGGAACTGGAGACAACTGGATAGGTGCTGGCTGACATGGGGCTGCTGCAGCTCCACTCAGGGCAGATCCAAACACATCTGGACTTTTTCGTTCCTTCTTGGGCCTCTCCCCCAAAGCATAACTGCAGGAGTGTATTTACAAGGCATTGGCAAGAAATTAATATTTAACAGCTCTTTCTGTGGACAAAGAAGAAAACTCTTCCCTTAGCCAGGAATGCAGACCTTACCTTTTGCATCATTGGCTACATGCTGTACACCTTTCAATAGCTCTTGCAGGGTAATTGCAGCCTGCAAAATGGCAAATTCCCCCTCATAATTTGCATGAGAGCCTTTTCTGTTTCCATGGGGAAAGATACACATAGAGCAATTAAAGTGACAGTCACAGAATCACGAAATCACAGAATCATTTGAGTTGGAAGGGACCTTAAAGCTCAACTCATTCCAACCCCCTGCCATGGGCAGGGACACCTCCTACCAGCCCAGGTTGCTCCAAGTCCCATCCAACCTGGCCTTGAACACTTCCAGGGATGGGGCAGCCAAAGCTTCTCTGGGCAACTTGTGCATGTGCCTCACCACCCTCACAGCCAAGAATTTCTTCTTAATATCCCATCTATCCCTGCCCTCTGGCAGTGGAAAGTCATTCCTCCTCATCCTATCACTCCAGGCCCTTGACCAAAGTCTCTTACTAGGTCTCTCAGAGCTGCTTTAACTACTGGAAGGGGCTCTAAGTTCTCCCTGGAGGCTTTTCTCCAGGCTGGACCGCCCCAGATAACTGTGTCTCTGTGTTGTAAATCTTGATATATATGTATATATATATGAGTCTGTTTTTTAGGTAAGAAAATGAAAAACTCTTTTGAGCCTTCTGCTCTGTAATTCCATCTTTGGGTAGTCAAGCCATCTCCCTGTGATAAATCTGAAACCTTTCCTTAATAATATAGTGCATTTTGGAGTAATAAAAAGTCAGCACAGAGGCATCTTCATAGCAATTGAGAGCTGGATTAAGTTACTCAGTGAGACATGATGGAAGCAAATGCCAACAAACAACAGCCTTGGCATCTCTGCAATTTTGGCAATGGCCCAGGATGGCCTCCTTAGAAGAGATATATTGACCAGTAAAACCAGAACCACTTCTTATGAACACACATGTTCAGGGACACACACAAGTTCATGGACACACACATTTATTTACTCACAGGTGGATCACAATCACAGAAAATTTTTGTTGTCTGTTGGCACAGAGCAGCCAGTCAAGCTTCAAGTTGTCTTGAGGTGGGTGGAGAGTAGAAGGCTCTCTGCTCATGCCCTGCAGAGCTGCCCATCTAATCTATAGGACCCCTTTGTGATGTTCCCTGGAGGGGGAGCTGGACAGTCACACTGGGAAACCAATTTCCCTTTGAGGTTCACAAAGTTCTCCTTGAGGATGCCCATGGGATCAACCCAAGTGCTGATGGAGGCAAGGGAGGTCACTCCCTGCTCCATGGTGGGATGGAGCGTGGAGCAGCACAGCTCCCAACAGAGCCCCTAGCAAGGAGAGTTACAGTGTGCTGGAGTAAGATGAGGAGTATCTTGTGGTCTCCAGGGTATGTAGTGCGGGGTTTTTAGCTATTTCTTTTTTCCCCAAGAAAATATATCTGCACAATAAGAAAAAAGAATTTTGGCATCTTGTGCTGGTTTGGGCTGAAGTAGAGTTAACTTTCTTCACAGTGGCTAGTATGGGGCTATGTTTAGGATTTGTACAGAACTCAGAGTTGGTAACACAGAGATGTTTTTGTTATTGCTGAGCAGAGTTTACACAGAGTCAAGGCCTTTACTGCGTTCTGTACTGCCACAGTGGCAAGGAAGTTGGGAGCACATGGGAACTTGGGAGGAGACACAGCTGGGACAGGTGACCCAAACTGACCAAAGGGATATTCCATACCATATGACATCATGCTCAGGATATAAGGTGGGAGGAAGAAGGAGGAAGGGGGAACATCTAGAGTGATGGCATTTGTCTTCCCAAGTCACTGTTCCGTGTGATGTGCCCTGCTCTCCTGGAGATGACTGAACACCTGCCTGCACATGGGAAGCAGTGAATTAATCCCTTGTTTTGCTTTGCCTTTGCGTGCAGCTTTTGTTTTCTCTATTAAACTGTCTTTACCTCAACCCATGAGTTTTTCTAGCTTTTACCCTGCTGATTCTCTCTCCCATCCTGCTGGTGGGAGAGTGTGTGAACGGCTGCGTGGTTCTTGGCTGCTAGCTGGGGTTAAACCACTACACATCTGAACACATTCCCACAAAAGGAGGGAGGTTAAGGTCCTCATTCCATGTCTGCCTAGCCCTGGCACATAAAAGCTCAAATTAAGGAGCAGTTGGCACTGCAAATTGTTGCCCTCTGGGGTTTGTGTGTCAAAACCCAGATAGGGTTGTGACCCTCAGTCCATGCAACAGACACTCATGTTTCTGTAACATCAATGCTAAGCAACAGCAGTTTATTTGGAAAGAGGGAAAGCAATACAGAATACATTTGGATTTGCTTTATATCATAAAGCTTTGGCATTAGAAATTAAAGGCTTTGCAGTAGAATCTAGGGGATTTAGCAGTAAGGGGGTTCCAATCAAATTCCTAGGTTTAGAAGAAATTTTCATTGCTCTTCAAGGAATGGGCCATCAATGTTTTCTAGATTCCATGGGCTGCACAAAATAAAAAATAAAGCAAAAAACACAATTAAAAAGATTTGGATTCTCTTTTGTCTTATATTTCCTCCTACTTACTCTCAGTCCATGCATATTTTGTATACAAATATTTTTCTAAATACCTAATATCATGTACAGCCATGCTGGGACAGCTCTGTGCACTCAGGTCTGTAAGAGCAGTGTTTCCCTATTGTTTCAGAAAAATCAGGGAATTAAATTGATATCCTTGATATTGGGGTGAATTAATTAATTCCTGAGTGAAAATAGAAGCCTTTTTTATATGATCATTGAAACAACACTGTTTTCCTCTTGTCACACACTTGATGGCACTCAGAGACCTGCATTCACACAGCAGAGCAGCCTAGTTCTGCAAATACCAAACTCTGATATTTTGCTCTGGCACAGGAGTGGTAAAGGGATAAAACAGAGCTGGGACGGCACAAGGCTGACATCTCTGATGACAGCCTTCCTACTGGAGCAAATCAAGGTGCACATCTCAGGAGAAAGAGCACTGTGGAGGTTAAACAACTTGAGTTTGAATCATTGAATCATAAAATATCCTGAGTTGGAAGAAATCCACAAGGATTATAGAGCCCAGCTCTTGGCTCTGCACAAGACAACCCCAAGAATCACACCATGTGCCTGAGAGCATTGTCCAAATGCTTCTTGGACAATGTGCAGCACTTGAGTGAACATGTAACACTTGCTTGTCCTCATGGCATAATAGCTTTTTCTTTTAACTTTTATCTAATTTGAATATTCTGCACACCTTGGGGTTTTAGACAGGCAAAATATTTGTCTGCTCATTCTGCTGATGAGCCTTGATGAAGGTCAAACTCACTATTTGCAGCAGGAGCGGAATCCAAAGCAACTTCCAGCTCTGACTAGATGGCTGGGACATCTTCCAAAGTGACAGGTCCCTTTTCTACAGAGAAACATTTCCCTCCGGGGTGAAGACAAATCTGCAACAATAACAAAGTATTTCCTTCCATCCTCCTCTGCAGGGCAGAGCAGGGCAGTCCAAGGGTTTTCCATGTGCTGAGCTGCTTTTGCCACCAATTTGCCTTAAGTTGCCCAGATTTGGCTGTTTTGAAATGTTATCTAAGAGGTGAGGTTGCAGAGCAGGTCCACACCTTGCAGAGGTGGGATCCTTAGTGCATCTAAGTGCATGGCCTTAAAGTCCAGGTGGAGAATGAGACAGACCTCCTGACTCACTATCCTTTACTTCATGGGATGGTCACGAATCCAGAGGTTTTAATACCAACTCCTATCCAAAAATGGTTGGCTAGGCTCCATTTTCATCTGTATGGGACCTCTGAATGTGCTGTTATCCAAGGATCATGGCCACCACAGACATCATCTAATACCAGAGCAATTAGCACAATCTTTTTATGAAGACACCAGAATAGAAAAATCACTCTTCTTCAAAAGTCAAAATTTTTCCACCTTTGAAAGGGGGGAAACATAGGAGAGCACAGACACTGGGCTGTTTGATTTCTTGGTTTCTAGCAATTTTAACCAGAAGTCGTTAAAATGGGCTGGGAATTTTACTTCAAGTGCACAAATATCCCCTTTTAGCACCCCTTTCCCTTCTTACCTGAAGAAACCTGGAATGCGAAGAAAAGCAGAGAAAAGAGCAGGCAAAGGATCTTCATGTGAAAAGAAAAGGTCTAAGAAAGAGATATAACAAGACAGTCCCTGGGATCCTCAGGTTTTCAAAAATAACCAGTAAGACCCATAAGACATCATGACTGCTGTGTGGAGCAATATATTTCCAGGACATGTGATCACTAAGTTACTTTATTAGTTAGATTGCTCAGATTTCTTTCACATTTTGCAAATAGTCTTTAGGCAGAACAGAAGAAAAGGTCTAAGAAAGAGATATAACAAGACAGTCCCTGGGATCCTCAGGTTTTCAAAAATAACCAGTAAGACCCATAAGACATCATGACTGCTGTGTGGAGCAATATATTTCCAGGACATGTGATCACTAAGTTACTTTATTAGTTAGATTGCTCAGATTTCTTTCACATTTTGCAAATAGTCTTTAGGCAGAACAGAATCATAGAATCACAGAATGGTTTCAGTTGGAAAGGGCCTTAAATCTCATGCTGTTCCACCCACTGCCATGGGCAGGGACACCTTCCACCAGGCCAGGTTGCTCAGCCTTGAACACTGCCAGGGTTGCAATCATAACTTTATTTTTGGTTAAATGTTTTATCTAATAAATAAAAAACACTAAGCAAAATAAAGTTGTTACACTGTCAAACTTCAGAAAAAAAGAGTTCATTTTGCAATATTAAAATTTATCAAGAAATAACAACTAAAATCAACTTGCTCAAAATCTTCAGTTTTGGTCTACAGGCAGCAGTTCTAGAATGGAAATGTACAACCAAATCAGTACTCATTTGCAAAATGAAATTTGAAAAGCAAACGTGATGTCTTTATTGAAAGAGTTAATAGTTAAACTAATATCAGGAAACTAGGATAAGAGAGCCTGGAAGGGATTTATGCATAAAGAAGTGGCAGTTAATGTTATATGTCTTGGCATTAGGGTACGTTCTGATCTGTCACAAATGATGTTCTTTTAAGCAAGGAAAGGAGATGAGATTGTGCTGAAATGTCATATTTCTGCAAACAGAAGTGAAGTGTTTCAAAATTAGTATTAGAAGTTTGCACAAATTTATACAAGAAAACACCAGGAGAAACAAGGAGACAAAGCTAATGATTCTGAAAATAAAATAAGGTTCTTAACATAGAGACATAGATGAAAAACATAATACATAAAAGACATATTATCTGAAAATAGGAAACATAGGAAACATATGAAACTATAAATACATTATCCTATAATATATTATGCAAACATATAACCATTTATAACATATGTAATAATCAGATCATATATATATATATATATATAAGTATAGATA
>NW_008679953.1:32822-33087 GCF_000695815.1 Acanthisitta chloris | reverse complement strand
GTTCATGGAGAACTGTAGCCTGTGGGAGAGGGAGTAGGGGAAGAACTCCCCTGTCCACACTGAAGCAGGGGAAGGAGTCCTCTCCCTGAAAGCTGTGCCAGAGACAGGGTGTGATAAACTGACCATTACCCCCAGTCCCCATCTCTCTGTGCCACTGAGGGAGAGGAAGAAGAGTTGGGAAGGCGGGAGGGATGGGGGAACATGTTTCTAAAGTCTGATTTATTTTCTCCTTATCCTGCTCTGGTCTTCTTAGTAATAAAATCAT
>NW_008679953.1:32271-32589 GCF_000695815.1 Acanthisitta chloris | reverse complement strand
GTGTGTGTGTGTGTGTCTTTTTCTCTGGAGGGAACAGTTTTTCTGCCACGTGTAAGAAGGCTTGTCTCGCACAGGTAGTTTTAATCTTTAAATCCAGTTTCCACTATGAGGAAAAGCTACTTCTTCCAAGTCCAGAATCAGATGGAAGACCTTCTCATGAAACCAAGTGCATGATTCTCACAAGATCTCATCTTTCTTTCTCACACTAGCTTAATAAAAAATAAAATAAAATAAAAATATAAAAAATCCCCCCCAAAAAACTCACTCACCTAGCCATTAAAGTGCCTCACAAGGTGCAAGTAAAGATGTCTATGCAAG
>NW_008679953.1:29080-32236 GCF_000695815.1 Acanthisitta chloris | reverse complement strand
TGTTTATAAACTGTTTTGAATTTGGCCAAGCAGATACAATGCCTCTGTTCTAATGAAAAGTCAGATAATACCTCCATGAAGAAGTACCAATTTACAAGTGTTTTCTCTTCTCAGAGTTGCATCAGGAAAGATCTTTGCCCAGGGTTCATCTCTGTTAAGTTTGTTTCAAGCCTGTGATGCGTCCAGAGAGTCCTTTCTTCCACTCACTATCCTTCCCAGTGCAGCAAGAAAGCTACTTATAGGCAGAAAGTGGGTAGTAGATTAGGTATATGTTACAAAATTGACTGTATTTTACCATGTCCTTACTTGGAGCCACAGGGATTAAAGTGAGCTGGTTTTCATGAGAAACATCAAGTCTTGCAGAGATCACTTTTACTCATGGCAGCGATTATCCATGACTTTCAGGATTAGCCCTGCTCTCAATTTTCCATACTTGGGCCTCATCTTCTACCTAGTCTCTTTCCAGTTTCTCCTATTGATCTTGTTGGCATTTGAAACTTATTCCAGCCACAAGTAAAATAACTATTTTTACTCCCCAAATCATCACAGCCTATTTCTGTGGGCAACCCATGCTATCCTTCTTTTGATCCAGACATACAATATTCTAGAAATGCCACTTCTCCCTTCAAATCCAAACTCACATATCTCTATTGAACCCACTTTATCAAACTCCTTTCCACCTCTGATTTTAACAAATAAAGCAGTGCCTCAATATTCCACACAGACCACAAAGCAGTTTTTCTTCCAACACTGTGACTAAACATTTCTTCTTTCTGCTCCACTGCTCTGAAAGCTGAGTATCAAGATGACCCAGTAAAGGCCCTATTAACAACACAGTTTAGACAATATGTATATGCACTTTTGGGTGGGAGGTGTGTAGCCTGCAAAAGCACAGCATAGACACAGAATTGCTCAGAAAGAAAAACATTTCTCCTTAGTTCTCCCTTTTCCAGTTTTAATGCCTTACCCTCAAACATCAGTCCTCTTATCTGCTTTTACAGCTTCTCACATTGTCCCATCAGTGCCACTGGAAAAACGATGTCATCCTTGTCTGCTTGAATGTTTACTTCTTTCTGCACTGCTGTTGGCACATGATACTCTTCCCAAAACTTATCCATTCTGAACGCCATTTTTCTATTCAGATCTACCCTCAAGGCTCATTCTAAAATGGCAGCTGCAAATGGATAGGCAGATGATAAGAACATAAAAGCTTTTTTTTAACGCATGTGCTTGCTGAAGCCAGCTCTGCAACCTCAAAGGGAACACCTCAACTCCCAACACAGGCATGGGAAGACCTAGGAAACTCCAGATAAGACTGACTGCAAAAGGCAGAGAGGGAAGATGATTAATGGTAGCTTGCTGAACAGGCATCTGTCAAACCTTTGGACCGGTGTGTGAATGAGAAAACACCACAGACTTCCTGTCTTAATTTTCTTAACTGGATCTTCAGAGACATGATGTCCATTGCTCTCTGATCAAAGCCCACAGCCTCCAGTGGAAAGAACCCAATAAAACTGTTTTCCTTTACAATGGAAGGAAGTGGTAACAGCAGCTGCTGCTAATGCCATGTGTTTGTACCCCAGCTCACTGGCTAGATTATTCCGCCTGGAAAGAGAATTGAGAGACTCACTCTCAGGTTTCTTAACGTTCTAGAGAACATCCAAGCCTTTAGCATGCTTTGAAAGAAAGCAGTAGACAATACTTCCTCTGACAGTCATCTGCTCTGGCAGACATGTAATAAAACTATTGCCTTCAAAACAAAATAGCAAAAAACCCCAAACCGAATCAAACCAGATTCCAAAAAATACCAAAACCAAAACACACACAAAAAAAAAATCCACAAAAACCCCCACAAAAAACCAAAAACAAACAACCCACCTCCAACCACTAAAACAAGTGAGGGAGAGAAAAAACTTACCAGTGAATGTAAATGAAGCCTGACCAGGCAGTTAGGGATGTGCTGAAATCCAGTGTTGCAAACTTGGGAACTTCTAAAACTGAAGGAAATCACTAGATGTTTAGGGTGAGGGGTTGGCTTGGAAGGGTGTACTTTGCCAAGAACTGAGGTCCCAGGACTATTCTTGATTTTCCCTAGGTTTATGTAATTTGTGCTTTGAAAAAGTGGAGAAGTTTAACCAAGGTTTTTAGCATTCAATTTCCTAAGCCTTTCTGCTCTAAAATGCAGCTACTTGGTATTTCTAGGTTTACCACTGCTCTTTGGAAGACTGTGCATTTATATACTGTCCAGGGTAATGCAACCGTAACTGTTTTGGGAAGGACTAATGTAAATTATATTAGTGATAACAAGAGAAATGAAGAAAAGCTGTGAATTTGGAACAAAACCCCAGTTCTATCCTGAGTTCTTATTCCTTGTTTATGAGTTCTGTTTTACTGTGTGATTCTGTGCAAGGTTCTCAGTGTGATCTTCATTTGAGACAGCATAATCTGAAAACAACCAACCTATTTAAGAGGCATTTTCTCTTAATCTTCTTACTTATATGTACCAAAAAACACAAAGTGAGTAATTCAGGTAAGTTATAATCCTTCCCCTTAAATGAATTTACTGGGTTTAATATAATTGCAGATTCAGCACATTATTTAATTTCAAGATTTAATGAATATTGTCAGATCTCCTTAAGGGAGACAAATGAAGCTCATGAACTGGCTCCTGGCTTACTTGTGCCATGTACTCTTAAATTGTTAACCGAAAAGAAAGGGGTTTAGTTTTGGTTTTGGTTTTTTTTTAACCTCTATGACACATCACTGAGCATCTCTGTGCATTACACCTGTAGGAAAATGTTTCCCTGTGTATGGAGCACCCTTACAACTTCAGAGTCATTGCTAGCTCCTTGTTATTTCTTGCAGTTTCTGCTCATCATCACAGAAGCACAAGAAAGAAAACACTACAGTGATTGAAATTAGTCCATTGTCTCCAGGTATATCTACCTGATTGGGATGTCACCCAGGACCATTGTTCTTGATGTGGTGATATAGCACAGTAGCCTTCCCCACAAAGAGATATTTCATGATTTATCGGTGCAGTCATTCAAAGGCTCACTCCTTCCCCCATATTATCGCACCTCCGTTGTGCTGATTGGTGGCCTCAGTTTTGGGAGGTGATAAGGGCACATGATACATGAAAGCTCATAGTACAGC
>NW_008679953.1:28844-29055 GCF_000695815.1 Acanthisitta chloris | reverse complement strand
ATGTGATAATATGGGTAATTAACAAAGATTGATAAGATAACATTTTTGAGCTATATCATGGGGCCGTTCTCCTTTTCTAAAAGGACACCTTATTACTACTTTAGCTTTAAAGATCAAAGAAACATTCATAAGAAAACTTATTGGTGCTCTGATGATAATTGAATCTTGACTTTCTAGCATTTATGTGACCTAGTAAGCCCGGTAGTGTCTC